>NC_058101.1:133457575-133760606 GCF_020171115.1 Neogale vison
TCTAGTTTTTTATAGCTAGAGGGTCTCATTCCAGTTACTCTGTCGTCACTTCAAATGGTATTTGAAAGTGTTTTGAATGTTAATAGCTTATATGGGGCAGATACTCTCCATTCTCTATTGTCTTTCACATAGTGATACTACCACTCTGACCCCAAAGACTTTGGAGTTTGGGATTCCTATCTGTACCAGTTATTAAACCATTTTGGTGTCATTTAAAAAATATGTCCCCCAAAGCTCAGTCTCATAAAATTTCCTTTGTTAAGAACTGTTAAAAAAAAAAAATCATTTTGTTACAGTCACTTGAATTTTCCAGAGAAACTTAGAACTGCTGTTAGACACACAAAACAGTTTCCATTTGAATGGTTTTAAATTAAACTCTCTAGAACACATCAACTATATCTACCTTTCTTCTTATAAAGGGTACATGAAGCATTAACCTTTTCTTTGATGACTAATGGTCATCATTATAAACACTGGCTATTATACTTTATTGAAATTCAGTCATATAAATCAAAATAACTATTGAGAATGATGTCTGAGGAAGGTTATTTCAGTGTCTTTGTTTAGAATAAATGTTCAATTTTTATTACTGTATTGTAGTATATTTTTCAAGTTATATGGCTATGGTAACAAAATAACCATACAAAAAAACTAAGTAGCTCCAGGAAGATTTAAGTTCATTTCTCCTACGTATAAATGTTCAGAAGATGGTGGAAGGTCACCCTTGTCAGGCAGCTCTGCGCAATGGGCCTTACAGAGTCCCATGTTCTTTCTTTCTCTCTAACCAATCATTCCTTCACATATTGCCTCATCTGCAAAGTGGAAGGTGGAGATTGTCTTGTCCACTTCCTCTCCCCATAGGAAAGAACAAACAAGCAAACAAAGAGAGAAGAAAGGTACTCAATTTCTTTTACAGGGAGTGATCAGAAATTATAAGTTTCACTTCTCATATTCCATTGGTGCAAACTTACTTGTTAGATACACCCAACATTAAGGAATATTGGGAAAAGTAGCTTTATAGCTATTGCTCTGTCAAAACTTAGGGTAGGGGGTTATAATACTAAGACAAAAAGGAAGAACCGATATTGGTAGATAATTCAAAATGTCCACCATATATTAATATTTAACTTTGGCTGTACTATATACACAATCTTGTAATAATGTTTATTTACATTGTTTTCAAGTTCAAAATAGTTCATCTTCAAAATAGTGCTTTCTATGCTTAAGAACCAAAACAGATTTTGTTCACTAAAAAGTACCAATTTATTTATCTCTTTATCGCATACCTGATAGATAATAGGCTTATGTAATCTCCGTAGGTGAATCAAAGATGGTTCTTGTCCTCCAGATACTGGACTTAAGAGAAGACAGGAAGGCACACACATACTTACAGTAGATGCTTATGGGTGCCAAGTGTAAAACCAGGGCAAAGGAATTCTCTCAGCTAGAGACCAGGAAAGGTGTCACCAGAGAAGTAATCCTTGGCCTATACTTTGTAGAATGGGTAGAATTTTGGTTAGCGTAAAGAAGAGAGTAAGTGAACAAAGTTATGAAAGCAGAAAAGAGAATTTATAATCAGACAGGAAGAAAAAATTCATGCTGAGAAACAGTGAGGGGGAAGGCAAGAAGCCTGCTTTTGAAAAGACCCTGAAGCAGAGCCCAGTGGACTATTTCTCAGTCTTCTTTTGTTCTCTTGCTTTTGGGTCATGGCTGGTACAATAGAAAGATTTTCATCATCTGGATGTCTTGGCCATTGCAGTACTTTAGAAAATTGCTTTGATAGGTTAGGAAAGATAGAATTGTAGAAAAAAATAAATGTAAGGAAGATGCAGCTATTGCAACACTACACAAGTCAGTTGATAGAGGACTTAAGTAGGGAGTTCTTTGTATTGTTAGCTCCATAAAATATACATATGGTCCTGAACATTACATTTAATGCAAGCAAATGGAATTATTTGACAAGACTGAGAACAAGAAGTGGAGAAAGCAGTGGATCTGCTTTGGCAAGTGTTTCATGAGTCTACTGAAGCAGAACAGCTTAAACAAAAAAATTACAGTCTTACAGTTCTGGAGGCTAGAAGTCCAAAATCAATGTGTGAGTCGGGTTGATTCCCCTGGGGGCAGTGAGGAAAGGATCTACTCCAGGCTTCTCTCCTTGGCTTGTAGATCGATGGTTGTCTCCTCCCTGTGGCTCTTCATATCCTGTTCCTTCTATACATGTCTGTGTCCAAATTTCTCCTTTTTATAAAGATACTTATTATATTGGACTAGGGCCCACCTTAATGATCTTGTTTTGACATGATTACTTCTGAAAAGACTATCTACAAATAAGATCACACTCTGAGGTAGGAGTTAGCACTCCAACATATCTTTTGGTGGGGGCACAATTCAACCCATACTGCTTTGTAACAGCATAATTCCCATATTCTCACGGCATCCTCCCTGTGTGCATGTCATATGCAAATTAATCTTTTTGTCAGGGATGAGTCATATTGAACGAGGGGCCCACCCTTCTCTGGTAGTGACCTCATCTTACCTAATTTCATCTGCAATGGCTCTATTTCCCAATGCGGTCACATTCTGAGGTACCAGGGGTTAGGACTCTCACACTTGCAGCCTAGACTTAATGACTAGCCCTTTTATTTCATTTGCATTAACACAATTCTAATGACACCACAATCTTTGATCACTTTAAGCATGCAATTCAGCTGTTTTCAATCATCAAAATTTACAAAATACACTCTTTTCAAAATTCAAACACTAGAATGGAGTAAAATTTTATTTTCTGAGCAACTTCAACCTCAATCTTTGTTTTTAAAGATTTTATTTATTTATTTGAGAGAGAATGAGAGAAAGAGAGAACACAAAAAGGGAAGGGTCAGAGGGAGAAACAGACTCCCTGCTGAGCAGAGAGCCTGATGCTGGACTCGATCCAAGGACTCCAGGAACATGACCTGAGCTGAAGGCAGTCCCTTAACCAACTGAGCCACCCAGGCACCCCTCCAACCTTAATCTTAATCTCATTAACTACCAGCAATTTATTGTGTATCCTTCTGGATATTTTCTATGCATGAATAACAATATACACACATTTTTCCACATAGGTTACACATAGACTGAAATCATTCTTTAAAACAGCAGCAAATAATTGTTCACAGATATGCACAGGAGATGATAATAGCACACAGAGAGCTTTATTTGGCAGCAGCTTTGAGAGATTTGCATTGGGAGAGGAGTCCTTCAGCTCATGACATCTTCTAAAGACAATGGTGAAGGTCACTACCCAAAGTAAGAAGAGGGGAATTAAAGAGAGGTTTTGGAGAGGGAGCTGTGTGTCTGGGAGATGTCAATCACCAGCTTGTGGGGAGACTCTAAGAACTCTGAAAGGCAAAAGTAGCTTGGGGTCTTTATAGCCCCAGAGTTCATCTTACTTATAGTCAACTGATTTCCGGTGATATTTGGATAAGCCAAGCAAGGGGGCTCTAAATGGTTAAAAAAAAAAAAAAAATCTCCTTTTCTGAACTGTGTTTCAAAGAATCGGATGCATAAAAGTTTGAGTTTGGCCCCACCTGGCTTTTGCGTTACCAGGTCCCAGCCTGCTATGAAGGTGAAACAAAAAAGGCCCATATACAGGGGCCGTCTTTAAATCATTTACATAACAACTCCCTATTGAAAGACATTTTGTAATCTCTCCCCAGAAAACATTGTTACAAACAGGTCAAGAGAAAAATTATATCATGTATAACAAAAGGCTAATTTTACTAATATAATCAGTATTTCTAAATATAAGTAGGTTAAAATGATAAAGTAGCGCAGGCTACTCCAAAACCAACCCCCGAAACAATCGAAAAACAGGAAGGGATTGGCGGCTGGAAGTAGAATCACAACTGTGAGAATCCCGAGGAGGATGGGAACTCGCAAATGATGGGGTGGGAGGCAGGCAAAGAACACAACAGTCGCCTGGGAGGAGGAATCTGTGGCAGCTGGAGGAGGATCTGGAGAGGGTGTAATTTTAGCTCCTGTCTCTCTTACTTCACCTTAGTAACGTGGAACATCAGTGGCCTTCCAGTATCGTGAGGCACTAGCAGAGAAGATAGAGCCCAGCTAAAGTAAGGTGCTGATGAGAACAGGTACTGGAATGTTGGTCGATTCCCTTGGACTTTTGTGCTTCTTCGCCACAAAGGTTCTGCTGTCCCTGGAGCTCTCTCCTCTGAGACTTGAGCCTCTTGTCTTCAAGTTTTCCCAAGAGGTCACAAGTTGAGAGTATTACTTTCAGCACTTCTCCAATACAAATTCTAGGACAAGAGAGCTGATTCCATCAGCGAAATGTGATGTCACAGGTTCAAGAAAGACACACCAAAGGAGTACAACTGCTTGAAAAAAATGTTAAAAAAATAATAATAATTAAATTGAACAACACATGCCACATAAAGTGCACTTATTGGAATGGATGAACCAATTTTTTAAAAAATATTATTTATTTATTTGACAGAGAGGAGTACAAGCAGGAAGAGCAAGCAGGCAGAGGGAGAGGGAGAAATGGACTCCTCGCTAAGCAGGGAGCCTGAGGCAGGGCTCCATCTCAGGCCCCTGTGATCATGACCTGAGCCAAAGGCAGAGGCTTAATGACTGAGCCACCTAGGCACCTGAAACCAATAATTTTAAATGAGCACAATTTCCTCAATGGGTTGAGAAAGATATGGTAACAAAGCAAAAGGTAAGAAATTACTTTAAAAACAAAATATATATGTATGTGTGTATATGATAAATATATAAGACATATGTTAAAAATAAAAGTTGAAATGAAAAGGACAATAGATGGAACATATAGCAGGATGATTATATCAAAGGATAAAGTAGTAAGTTGGAAGGTCAAAATAGGAACTCACCCAGGGACAGCAGAAATTAATAAAGAGATAGAAAATATAAAAGAAGGGCTAAACGGTCTGGAGAATAAAATTATCAATCCAGATAATACAAATTCCAAAAGGAAATTGAAAGAAACATGGAGTACCAATATATATAAGGAAATACCAATACCTTGAGACACTATAGTGAAACTGAAGAACAAAGGCAACAGACATCATTAGAAAATTCCATAAAGAAAAGTAATCCACTCACAAAGGAACAAAAATTATACCAACATGAGACTTCCTATTAGTAATACTGGATTCAAAAGACAATGCAATAATATATTTGCACTTAAAAAAGTTTTAATACCTTTTGCAGTGAAAGTATAGCTTACAGACAAAAGTATGCATAAAACATAATATAGTACATAAAGAAAAATTATAATGCAAACACCAAGATATCCACCACTGAGGTTATGAAACATCACTAGCCATTTATGAAAGTATCCATGAAAAATGTAGTGCAGCTCATTTGAACTTTTTATAAATGGAATTTTACTGTAGCCAACATTTTGTCTATATTTTTTACACCATGATTAGAAATTTATCCGTGTTTAACCATAGCTATAGTTTGCTCATTTCACTGCTCTATGGAATCTTCCACAGATTATTTTTCTATTTTGTTAAGGGACAACCAGATTTTTTCCTAATTTGGACTATTATGAGAAATACTGCTATAAATACTTTGTTTATAAATCCTGAGAAGCATGTGCCAGAATTCCTAAAGTATGTGTTTGGGAATGACAATGCTGGGTTAGAGCATTTCAGTGTTTTAGAGATTGTCAAAGTGGTTTTCCAAAATCCAAACAAAAGCTTTCTCTTGAGGTCAGGAATACGACAATCATGCCCACTATCACCACTAATAAATGCACATTTTTATCATATTAAGGAAGTGCTTGTTCTATCCCTGTTTGTATGTATTTATAAAATCTAAAAAAACTGAGCCTATAATTTTAATGTGGGAAGATATTTGAGTATCATTTTTAAAAATGATGATGGGACTATGAAGAGTTTTCTATTCCTCTGCATCCATTTTGATAGGTTATATATTTTTTTTCTAAGATTTTGCCCATCTTATTTAAGTTTATTTGGTCATAATTCCCTTTATGTGTACATAATATGAAGTAATGTCAGCATGCTTTAATTATGATATTGGTTAATTGTATCTGTTCTAATTTTTTAAGTGATCCTGTAGGAATGTATCAACTTTATTGTTCTTTAAAAGGAAACAAATTTTGAACTTCTTGGTCTCAATGTATATATAATATATACATACATATATATGTATATATATACTACTTCAATAATTTCTGCTCATTATTTTATTTTAATTTCTTCTTTGAATTTCTTTTGTTGGTTTTTTTTTTTTGCCTCTTGATATGAATTAGTTCATTAAATTTCAGCCTTCCTTCTTCTCTCATATTTCCATTAAATCTCCAGTAGTTACACTAAAAAGGGTAATTACAGGAATGCCTGGGTGGCTCAGTGGGTTAAGCCTCTGCCTTCAGCTCAGGTCATGATCCCAAGGTCCTGGGATTGAGTCCCGCATTGGGCTCTCTGCTCAGTGGGGAGCCTGCTTTCCCCTCTCTCTTTGCCTGACCCCCTTCCACTTGTAATCTCTCTGTGTCAAATGAATAAATAAATAAATAAATAGCTAATTACTGCTTCAGGTGTATCCCATAAACTCGAATATGCAGTATTTTGTTATTTTTTTCAGCCCCAAGGATTTTCTAATATCCATTATGATCTCTTTTTTAACATATGATTTATTTAGAAGTATAATCCTTAATTTCTAAGTATACAGAAATTGTGTAGGAAATTGTCTAGCTACCGTCTTGTTGATTTCTAGTTGAATTGCATGGTGGTTAGAGAACACATTCTGTTAGATTTCAGGCCTTTCAAATTTGTCTAGACTTGCTTTCTGGCCCAATGTATGGTAATTTTGATAGCTATTTAACATATGTTTGAAAACATACGTGTTCTTACAAGCATTGGAAGCAGTATTCTGAACAGATCCATTAGTTCAAATTATGTTGGGGTAAGGTCTTTCAAATCATTCTTAGTATTTTATCAGCTTGTTCAATTAATTATTGAACAAAAATAATTTCCCAACAAGGCAATTTGTTTTTCTACTACTCCTTGAAATTTTATCAGGTTTTCCATTATATATTTGGGACTATGGTACTAGGTAAATACAAATTTAAAATGGAAACTTTTTACTTTTTCTCATTACGAAGTGACCTCTACTTTTTTTGATTTTGTATAACATTCATAGATTTATACCAACATTCTTTCAGTTAGTATTTGCTTAGCATATGTTTTTCCATTTTTTATTTTTTCTGTTTCCTTATATTTTAGATGTATCTCTCAAAAACAGGATGCAGCTGTATGTTTTAAATCCAGTATGAAATGTTTATTTTTTAATTGGGAACAGTTAGTACATAATTATTGTTACATGGATTTAAATCTACCACCATATTTTTGTTTTCTACTTTTCCTAATGTATTCTGTTTCTTTTTTCCCTTATTTACTTGCTTTGAGTTGTCTTTTTTTTTTTAAGATTTTATTTATTTATTTGACAGAGAGAGATAACAAATAGGCAGAGGGGCAGGCAGAGAGAGAAGAGGGAAGCAGGCTCCCTGATAAGCAGAAAGCCCGACGCAGGGCTCAATCCTAGGACTCTGGGATCGTGACCTGAGCCAAATGAAAGATCCCCCGGGGCTCCAAGCACCCCGGAATGGACCCCTTCTCAGGAGGAGACCCCCGGACCCAAAAACCAAGCCGAGTCCACTGATCAGATGCAAACAGCACGAGGTTTATTGAGTTGACACAGGTACCTGCGGGCGATCAAGTCTTAGGAAGACTCGCGCGCCAGCCCTTTGTTCAGGGCCTTTTTATGGGGTTCGGGGAAGCGAGCGCATACGTACAGAAGCAGAAACATAGTTACAAGGTTCTTATTGGCTGGTTTGAATGTAAGGCATACTCCGTGTTTGTAGATTGGCTTTGAAGGACCCCGGCGCACGAAGAGAAAGGTGGGGAGGGGGAGTGAGGAGGGGGAGTGGACCTTATTACTCAGCAGAGAAACATCCTGCCTACGTGACTAGGTCCACATACTTAGGCGACCCCCCCCTTGCCTACATGACTATGCACATAAGGTATCCTGTTTAAACAGGAGACCAGTATCACCCCCTAAAAGCCAAGCGGTTACAGAAAGGCAAGAGAGCGGTTAAACAATTAACTGGGGGAAGGGTCTAACAGGGGAAGGGCGAAGCCAAACGATTACAGAAAAGCCAAGAAGCAGTTAGTTAATCAATGGCTGGGGGGGGGTGTCTATATGCGGAGTCTTTCATTCCCCCCTTTTTTTTTTATCATGGATAGAATCTTATATCCATTCGCTCTGGTCCTGTACCAGGTCAGTTTGGGATCTGGTCTGTCGAATTAGCTGATATTGCTGTGTCACCAGTGGTTTCGCAGCCCCAATAGCGACAATAAAAGTGGGATGTCCCACTACAGTAGGTCCACTCTCTGGGTCTGTGAAACCCGGGGCATACATAGAAGGTAAGTGTTCTTAACATACTTTGTTGACTTCAGTCCCCATAGCTTCCCCAAGGATTTAACCCGAGTCGCCCCTGGGGGGGATGGTTGTGAAGGCGGCTTTTGTAGGTCAAAGTAATTTTCTACGTCCTAATTGGCTGGAGTTCCCATTGCTAGCTTGCAGATGTTAGGGTGTACTAGCTGCAGGGCTTGCAGATGGGCTTGAGGAACTGAGTTATGTGTCTTTGGAAATTGGGCTATTGATAAGGTAACTTCTTTGTTGTAAATCTCAAGGACATTTGCAAACAAAGGGAGACTCCTGCCTTACAAGACTGTGATCTCTGCAATATAAACATTTGTTCTTTTTTCAGGGCAGTCAGGGGTGCCTGTGAAATGTCATACATATTATCAAGGGGAGTGGGTGGAGAGGGGGTGCAAGGCGCCAGCCCCTGCTCCCTCTTCAGCCAGCCTCCTGAATAATTTTGACCCTTAAATCTTTAAGGTGGTTGAAGGTGGAAGGTCTTATCTTCTGTAACTTCTTCCTGCTGAATAGGGGCGTAGAGCTGTCCCTACCTACTCAGGTCAACATTGATCAGTGGAGGAATGTATAGGGGAGTTATGAAAGGCGGAGGCAGCTGAATCCAGTGCTGACAGTGAAAAAGTATCTTTGCGCATGGTAAGGATCATCTGTCGTGGTGAAGTCATTGCAGCGATGGAGTCTCGGCACCAAGTAGAGAAACAGCGAACAAAGCAACATATTAAGGCTAATAAGGCGATAAGAATGAGAAGCCCGAAAAGGAGATTTGGCCACAGAACTTCTCCAAACCATTAAGCTAACCAATTACTGAGAGAGAGAGAAGGATATTGAAGAGCATCCTATCTTTTATTAGTCCTGTGACATTTTTGTGATAGTCTGGGATGTACATACAACATTCTGTCTTGATAATTACATATATGCCACATGACATCCTCTAGTCACAAAGATGGAACAAAAATGGATGCTAAGTGATTATACCATTTAAAAAATAGATCGCATCCATCTTTGTTTTAAGTTGGGGAGATTAGCTGGAGTTGTAATGGTTTTAGTAATGCGCCTATGAATCCAGGCAAATCCTAAGGTACAGCGACCTATTCACCCTGGAGGAAGCCAGGGTCACAGGTTTGTTTCACATATCCAGTGGGTTCTGTTTGGAGCTGGCCATCTAATGCCAGGTCGCCTTGCCCAGTCAGTAGCAAACCAGTCAGTAGCCTGGAGTACTGTTACTTGGGAACACATTTCTAGTGATAGCCATCCTAGATATCGTGCGTTCTTTGCCCAAGTATCACTCGTATGATTTCTTTGTTCCCAGCATAAAACTGCCTTCTGACTGAGCCGTCCAATCGTGGGTGTAAGCCACAGATATGCATCCCAGATTTGATATACACCATCCTTAGTAAGTTAAGGAGGGTTTTGTAACTTAGGCTCATATTTGATTGGGGAGTTATGGATTGACAGCAATCCCCTTTCCTTCCAAATAGCTCCATGGGCATGTAGTACCAGGAAGGCATATTTGGAGTCAGTATAAATATTAATTCTTAGGCTTTGGCAATTGGAAAGTGCTAGTGAGCACTACAGTATACCTAGCTTTTCTTATTCTTTTTTTTTTTCCTATGAAAACTATTGTCATCAGTAAACTGTCATTCATTTGGCATATCTGTAAGTATAGCCCAATATTTAATTAGTCGGCCTTTATCATTTTTTGGTGGCCTTTGAATTCTAAGAAAAATCTGGACCTGATGTGAACTCATTAGTTAGGGGCTGTTTTAGGTTTCGCTAAAGCATCTGTTTGCAATTGCACCTCAACAGAGGTGGCCTCTAGGATAAATATGACTAAGGGATGAAACCAATAAGAAGACCTTTTAGTGGTCCAGCCTTAACAATATCCTGATTACAGAGGATCGCTGGCAAGTGAGAAAACTTGTCAAGAGATAAGGGGAGGCCCCCATGCATCATCCGATCTAATTATAAAGAAAGTGGGGTCATCCATTATTTCTGTAAGTCCATAGTTAATCCTATGGAGTGCAATAGGCTGGCCTTTAGGCAATTTCATTATCCCAGCCACAAACAAGGTGTTAGTTAAGTTATACAATTATAGGGGAATCAATCCCATTTTCCAGTTGTTTAATCATGTGCCGTGGGGTCTTGTTAATATACCCACAAGATAATAAGATTGATTAAAGAAGCTATTGTGTAACTTCTCTGAAGTTTACCTCAAATTGTTTAGCTTAGGTAAACAAACATTTAAAGACAATCAAATCTAGAATTTAACATCCATAAAGGTGTGTTACTAAAACATAATTTCTCTCTAAAATAACCCTTATTTCCAGAGATAGCCAAATCAGGACTAATTCACTTGTGAAACAAGTCCAGTTTTAACAAACTTGGCCTAATTATTTACATAAGCTCAGCAAGAACAGTGAGTGTGATCAATAGATCTTTTAGAGTCTGCTTTGCTGGAACTTTTTATAAGGAATCTCTAGGTTGAACTTTTAGTAGCCCCTCCAGGCCAGAAGCCAAGCCCTGTACTTGCCATCAGGCATGCCTGCAATACCTTTGGGCGAATTCCTCTTCCTGAGACTGCACCTACCAAGGAGTGACATTCTTTACTCACCTGGTGAGGCTGCTGGGAACTCTGCAAGCAAGGTATGAGGCCAACGGTCCCAAGGGGCTTTATGGCTCCAGGTTTCATAAAGTCAACCTTAGTTCCTTTAAACTGTCTGGTCATATCTGAGTCTTTTCAAATATGACATCCCAGTCAAAGCCTTGGTAAAATAACCAGTTTCCAATGGTGTCCTGTTACAAGGAGAACAGATTCTTACTGAAGTTATGCAAATGACTGATTGCCATGGAAGGAAGAATACTTACTGAGACCTTTTGGTTTCAGAAGGTTCAGATAGAGGGAAAAGTTGAATGCTTTGAGCATTTTTACATCTCTATAAGTTACAGATAACTAAGAGGAAGTATCCCTAGTCTGGAAGAGCAAACATTAGAGAGAACCAGCAATGTTTAAAGTAAGACAAAACATTAAGAGACACAACACTATAGTCTTTTAGTTCATTTAGTTCCATGTTACTAATTCTGGTGAATGCGGCTTTAGTTAGTTTTGGAAATTCTAACCCATTTCAGTTTTAGGATTTTCAAGTATATCGAATATCTGTATTTGTCCTCAAAGTCCTTTATATGAATCTCCTTGAAGATAAAACTCATTTTACGAGAGAATTAAAACAATTATAAATGACAAAAACTCAGAATGGATATGGTTAGAGCTGATGAGACAAGAGTTTACAATTTAGCTGACAAGGAAATCAGGTTACTTCTGTGACACATAACATTTCTGTAATTATAATATCAAGCGATGATCTTTTAAAACATTTAAAACTTTAGGAAATGTATAGAATCTCTAGAATAATTATAGCATTTTCCCAAATGTAACCCAAGGTTTATCATTGGTTTAAATCTTGTCAACAATTGCTAAAATCTTAGAAAGTTTTAAAGCACATGCCTAAATATAATTAGGGATGTTAAACACGTGATAAAACAAAACATAGAGACTGGGTTTTCTGGGCTGGCAAAGAGAAAACCATTTACATTCTCTTATCTGATCAATTAATCTAAGAAAACTTTGTCCTTTTAAACAAAGAAAATCAGCTTTTTTTTTTTTTTTTTATACCAGTGTCTTTTCCCTTTTTAATTTTATTTCTAAGTGTGCAGTCTTAAGATAGGAGTTTTCTGGGTTTTTCTCCCATCATGAATGATGTCGCAGACAAGGGAGGGGGATCTTTCCCCTGCTGTCCTGCTCGCATTCCCCACAGGAACTTAGGAGCGTTTTAGCTAAGGCCTGTCCGAATAAACCCTAGACCAGGCTACTCCGTGGAGTAGATGACCGTTCTGCCATATGACGCCCTGCGAGACTCAGGGTGCAGCCCACTCAGACTCCGTAGCCGAAGCAGTGAAGCCGTACAGACAGATTTACACAGTCAGGCACTCTTCAGATTCAAACAGGTTGGATACCCTCCCTTTTGGGTATCTCTGGCTAATGGGAGGTGATCAATCTCCCTTTTTACTCTTTACAGATTAGAGTGAATTTCTATGGTTACAGGCAATGGAGGATGGCAACCGGGTGTTTTCGCAGTCTCTCAAGGTTGGGCTGCTTTCTTAATCTCTCAAGGCCAAATGGCCCTTATACTTGGAAGTATAATCTATGTGGAGGCAGGTCAGGAGAGTATTAAATCACCTTGGAGGCTGTTTTTCTTTTTTTTAGTCTGTCCTGACCATATCTAAAATTCCTTTTCTGAAGATTTCCCTTCACAAACCTTTTACATCTTTCCTTTGCATTCAGGTTTTGTCCCAAGCCATTTTCTTTCAAACAACCATTTTATTGAGGACAAAATTACCTTCCCTAACCTTCAACAAAATGTATTCCCATTCCTTAAATCTTTTTTTTACATATCACCTACTTTTTTATAGAGTTTTCCTTATTTTTATCAGTTTTAGTTACACTAAGCAGAATTTGATGGTCTTAGAAACTCCTTAATCTCTAGTTAAGACTAAGTATTAACCAATTGCGAACTGTTAGAACAGAAATCTTAAGATGTCAAATTTATGAAACAGTTAGGTGCAAAACACGTTTACCAACAGATTTAAATACTCTTAGCTTCTTTGCAGTTGAGAAATCAAAAGCACAAACCTACATCCAGTAATTAACGACTTAGCATTTTATCCTTTAAGACCTAGATGTCCATAATTTAATTCCATTTGTCATCCAACCAAAACTTTAAACTTTCAGGTTACCAAAGACTTTGAAAGCTACTTCAGCAATTACCCATTAGAACTTAGTTTAGTCATTTCTTTGCTAACAAATTTTAATAAATAACACAAGCTTATTTGACCTTCAATAAACTTTGATAGAATAAAAGCTTCACATTTACTGCTGTAACTTCAAAGACACATCTTATCTTAATTAAACCAACAAACTTAACTTAGTTCCAATAGTGATTTACATTTCACCTGGGCCCACTCCACTTTGAATGTTTACCTGAGACATGCATGGGAAGATCTGGAGTGGGGGTGCGTTAGGTCCAGGGGCTGCTCTTCTTGCTCCTTGACAGTGAAGAGAGAAGGAGCCATGGTGCATGATTGAGAGGCTAGTCATGCAGGCTGCACGCACATTGGTACAGAAATACGATAAGGGGGAAACAGAAGAAACAAAGTGCTGCCAGGAGGCAGAGAAAAGATTCCCGGTTTTAGAGCTCATAAGCCCCAACAGAGGAGCAGATGCCATGCTTTCCCACCAGCAAGGGGGGAGGGGGGTTAAGCAGTCCAAGTCGGGCCAGAGAACACAGGGAAACTTCCCCGAAACAAAGAGAGTTTCGGCAGCTGCTTGGGAATATTCCTTATGGTCTCTGTCTCGAGTTAGACCAACCCGTTGGTTCCAGTTATAGCCATTAACATGGGAAGTGAGTGAGGGAGAAACCCCCACATCTATTAGGAGAAACTCAGAATCTCTCCAGTGACCTAAAGTGAGACTTAAGGGGGTGGTAAGTGTTTGCCCCATTTTAGAGTCAAAGAAAACACCAAGGACAATAAGTAAGACACACAAAACAGTTAACAAGAAGGACGCTGCGCGATTTCGGTACAAAACCGAAAGCAAAAACTCAAGCGGAGATCCTGGGGGTCCGGATTCCCCCTCTCCAACCAAGGCCACGTATCTCTCTGATACAGGCTGAGCTCCAAATGCCCCGCTGCACCGGGGCCCAAATGTCCCGCCCGGGAGGACTACAAATGCCTCTGGAACGTCTTCCAGGGCTGCGAGGGAGAAGTCCGAGCCCGTCAGCTCCTTCTGGCCCCCGCCAAATACAAATGGATCCGATCGAACCCCAAACCAAACGCATGCGCAAATACTCAAATGTCCCGTCCGGCGGGACTACAAACGCCTCTGGAACGTCTTCCAGGGCTGCGAGGGAGAAGTCCGAGCCCGTCAGCTCCTTCTGGCCCTCGCCAAATACAAATGGATCCGATCGAACCCCAAACCAAACGCATGCGCAAATTCACAAGTAACAGGTTCAGACGCAGCCACAGACGCAACGAACAGACACAACGAATAGAGTGCTGGCCAGCTTACCTCCTGACAGTGGGTCGGTGGTCCTTGGGTGGGGGGTCTCGTATCCCGGACGAGCCCCCAAATGAAAGATCCCCCGGGGCTCCAAGCACCCCGGAATGGACCCCTTCTCAGGAGGAGACCCCCGGACCCAAAAACCAAGCCGAGTCCACTGATCAGATGCAAACAGCACGAGGTTTATTGAGTTGACACAGGTACCTGCGGGCGATCAAGTCTTAGGAAGACTCGCGCGCCAGCCCTTTGTTCAGGGCCTTTTTATGGGGTTCGGGGAAGCGAGCGCATACGTACAGAAGCAGAAACATAGTTACAAGGTTCTTATTGGCTGGTTTGAATGTAAGGCATACTCCGTGTTTGTAGATTGGCTTTGAAGGACCCCGGCGCACGAAGAGAAAGGTGGGGAGGGGGAGTGAGGAGGGGGAGTGGACCTTATTACTCAGCAGAGAAACATCCTGCCTACGTGACTAGGTCCACATACTTAGGCGACCCCCCCTTGCCTACATGACTATGCACATAAGGTATCCTGTTTAAACAGGAGACCAGTATCACCCCCTAAAAGCCAAGCGGTTACAGAAAGGCAAGAGAGCGGTTAAACAATTAACTGGGGGAAGGGTCTAACAGGGGAAGGGCGAAGCCAAACGATTACAGAAAAGCCAAGAAGCAGTTAGTTAATCAATGGCTGGGGGGGGGTGTCTATATGCGGAGTCTTTCACAAAGGCAGAGGCTTAACCCACTGAGCCACCCAGGCGCCCCAGAGTTGTCTATTTTTTTAATCATTCCATTTATAATCTCTATTTGTTTCTGTCCTATTCAAGGTTACATATCCTATTTCTATTATTTTAGTGGTTGCTCTATAAATAGTACAAGTGTTCTTATTGCATCAATATCTAATACTAATCCTTACTTAACCCCCCCATACACACACTCATACACACACACACAAGCACAAACACACACACACACACACACACACTCACTCAATGTATTTGTTAAAGCACAGGGATTTTCTCTAAAGATGTCTCTGAACTATTCACAGTGGTTATGGGGTCATGGGGACATTGTATTGGAGGAGAAGGGGGGAAATTCATTCTGTTTACCAGAGTGGTGTAAATCACATTAAATCATGACTGAATGTTAGTCATCATTGTTATTTGTAAGCTTTCTTTTTATAACTCACTTGTGCATTTGCTACAGAGTATTTTGAGCATGATGTCTTGCTCATAGGTAATATCATTTAGAGATTGAATGTAAATGGGGGAAAATTAAGTCTTTTGTTTTCAAAACCCAAATTAAAATGAAAAAAAAAAAAAACTCAGGATATATGGTTTGTTGAGTTGTTAGCAATTTGAAATTTAGGAATGGGGTAGGAGCAGGTATAGATTTTGTGACTAGCTAAACAATTAGCAATAGCTGAAACAACCAGAGTAAGAATTGAGTGCTTATTGGATTGCAGTAATATAGTCCTCAGGAAGCTGACTGGCACTGGGCTGGACTCAGGGAATAAGGTAGCGAGGGTATAAGTTGTACCATAAGAAATTGTTAGAGCATAGCAGTGAAGTATAAATGTTTTGGATTAATTGGAGTCCTCAATAGATTAATGTCTCCATAGTATATATTGCCAGGGTGAACTTCATAGTATAGATTCACATAGAATGCATTTTCACACACTTAAAAACCACATGAAAATGTCTTGCCCCTGGATTCTTGGATCGTCTGGTCACAAATTCTTGTTTACAATTTCAACTATTTTTTTGAATGGGTATACTTATTGATGAAATATATGTACCTGCACATATCTATCCAGGCACACTGAACTTTCATCCTGCCTGTGGCTTCTTCCCATGCCTACTTCTCTCTTTTCATTCAAGTGACAAGTTCTCTCCTCACCACACTCTACTCAGACTCTCCAAACTCTTTTTTCATCTAGGCCTGGAATTTTGGATTTCCTGTTCTTCTCTGTAGTGTTCAATTTCAGCAAGAAAGTCAGTCAAGCTAGAGTTCCCAATCCTCAACATCTGGTTGACCTCGATATCTTTATCTAATCTGGTTCCTGATCCTCCACCATCTTCCTGGTGATATTTGATCACTGTGGACTGTATCCCAAAAATCTTGCTAGGTTGGTTTAGCCAGAATGCCCCCTTACTCCTGATGTCTCCTCTTAGTAATTTTCCACCCACCACCCCTCATCCTGCTCCTTGGCTATAAATTCCCACCTGCCCAAGCTGTATCCCCCATTGCAAGTCCCCTTAGCAGTGATCCTTACTGCTATAAAAGCACCCCCCCCCATAAAGTCTGCCTCACCATCCTATAACAAGCCTCTTGAATAATTCTTTTCATTATTATCCGTCTCTGCTCCACTCTCATTTTCAAGAGGATTTCAGAGACAAACACGTGTAAAACAACTTTTCTGCCTATCCCACCCTCTTTATTTTCTTCAGAGTGATTTTAGACTATTTGAAATAATAATACTAGTTTTATTTATTTACTTATTTATTTACTAACCCTCGGAGTATCCCCAAAGTCTGGCACACAGTAAACAATCAAATATTTGTTTAATGCATATAGGGTCGGTGGAATCCTAACAAGCACAGGTAAAACGCAGACTCTTACACTGTGAGAAGAAAACAAACAAAAAAACCCTGGGTTGGAAGGAAGGGGCCTTGGGTATGTAGAAGGGCCCTTAACGGGTGAGGCAACTGAGACCCAGCAGGGGAAGAGCCTTGCTCAGGGTAACGGAGGTGAGCAGAGGGTCTTTTGCCACCCTAGGACGTGGGCCATCTCCTAACAGTCTAATGGCGAGGGGGCCAGCCTCTGCGAGGCAGGAACCTCCCAAAGGAGAGCCTCGTGGAAAGATGCTGTTCAGCTGGGGGTTGTGCATCAGGGTAGATGATGCGGGAGATCCTCGCCCGGGCCTGGGACTCCACTAGCCAAGAGCGTCTAGCGTCGGTAAGCCCAGATCAAATGCCAGGCCTCAATGTGGACACGGCCAGTTTCACCCTCACGTCCCAGGCGCCCTCCCATCGTGTTTGGCAAACCCGCAGGGAGGCCGCGGGTTGGTCTCGGGCTGAAAAGTTCTCTACGGGATAAAAAGACTCGGTGTCGGTTCCGGGGGACGTTTTAGAGAGACGTACTTCCCCCGCCCCTTCCGGCCCGGTCCGCCCGGTCTTCTCCCGCAGCCACGTGTGTTTAGGCTGCGCGCGTTTTATGAGTTGTGGCGGTTGGTGGTGGTTCCGTGGTCTAGGCTGCCGGGGTCCTGCAGGGCCGTGAGGACGTCACCATGGTGGGCTTGGCTCTCTGGAGGGAAGGGGGGTTCTTGGGATACTAGAAGAGGGGACCGGACTACGTGATTCTACCGGTTCGTACCCCGGGGTGAGGGATGCAGGGTAGGCCAGCCCCGAGGTGGCTGCCTGGCCCAGCGTCTGGATCTTAAAGTTGGACTTCCGGGTTCGGAAGCGTTCCCAGAGCGCCGTGCCCCTCGGGAGGAAGCCCTCCGCTTTTCCATTTTCTTGCCCCTCACCAGTGTGAGGGCGGCGCTTTTCCATTTTCTTGCCCCTCACCAGTGTGAGGGCGGCGGGAGGAATGGGGCGGGGGGGGGGGGGAAGGTCGGCAAAACTTGGGAAAGTGTCACCTCAGTATTGGTGTGCCACCTCTTGCCCGTCTAGGCTGCTTGGGCTCAGTCTCTTTCTTGGTGGCTTATCGCCGACCTCCGCTGACGCGCTCGCTCCCCATTTCCTGCCTCCGCACCCCCGCCCCACTCCTTTCAGGGCGCTCAAACTATTCTGTTGTTTTTATTAAAAATTGACTAGATGCAAAAGAGTGGTTACTCTTACTTAACGAAGTGAAGTATAAAGATTAGTGGTGTAGGAACTCTCGTTTATCCATTACCCCGTTTAAGAAGCAAAACTTTTCAAAGATGGTTTGTTTCCTTCCTTGGATCTGTAACGTTCAGGAGCCCGCAGGTAAACAGTATCTAAATTTTGTATTTATAGTTGCCTAGTTGTTCTTTATAGCTACCGCTTAACGTTGTATTTCAAAGACGGATATTTTCTCTTGCATTTTAAAAAATTGATTAAAATTCATTATAATGATTCTTGACTAGGAAAATTTTATATTCATTTTCAACCAATTTTTAATAAAAGCAACAATGTTAAAAAGTTTATAATTTGGTAAAAAGTTATGATACTCTGGCCACTAGGTCTTTTGTCCTCTTTGTTCCTTTTTCTCTTTCTTCTTTTTGTGTGCCTGACATTTTTGCCTTTCACATCCATACGGGTTTTGTTGTTGTTGTTTTGCTTTGGATCATACGTGTTTGTGTATGTATAAATTTAGTCTTTTTCACTTATTGCACTTGTGCTATTTCCAGCCCTTTATAAGATAATTCTTTTATAGCTTTTCCATTTCAGAGTGGAACATTGAAATATTAGATAAGATTGGGGGTTGGTTGGCATTTGAATGTAGTTGTCCTTGACTATGAGAATTTCAATTTATCAGGCTGTATGGTAGGGGATTGCCTTGCCATAAGAATCAAAGGAGTGGCATAAAAATTTGTTTTAATTGGCACATTTGCCAAAAAGGCTAAAAAGGCAGCAAATGTGTTTTCAGTTTTCTGGTACATCGCTAGTGGCTCTGCTGTGCCCTTTCTTGAATTTAAGCTCAGCTTGATACTGGAGGTTTTCCAGTTTTTTCTATCAGTTACTCTAAACTACTTTCAGTACAGTTTAGAATGTGGGTTATGGAATTTCAGAAAACTAAGTTTGACAACCGTCTTTGCTAAATTTTGATCTTGCTGAAATTACTTAACTCCTCTAAGTCTCAGTTGTCCACCCATTAAAGTGGGATAATCATAGTAACTGCCTCAGAGAATTGTTGTGAAAATTAAATGTAAGCCACTCAGCCTAATGTCTGGCACCTGGTAAATGTAATTTAATTGTTGAAATTAACTTTAGAATAGTTGTAAATTTATAGTAGAGCTTGTAGTTGTCTACTTTTGTTACTTTGCTCATTTATTTTTTTCTTATTTTGAACATCTCCTGGAGCTCTACAAATTCATACCTTTTTCTTTTTTTTTTTTTTTAAAGATTTTATTTATTTATTTGACAGAGAGAAATCACAAGTAGGCAGAGAGGCAGGCAGAGAGAGAGAGGGGGAAGCAGGCTCCCTGCTGAGCAGAGAGCCCGATGCAGGACTCGATCCCAGGACTCTGAGATCATGACCTGAGCCGAAGGCAGCGGCTTAACCCACTGAGCCACCCAGGTGCCCCATACCTTTTTCTTTGATCAGAAGTTAATTCAACCAACATGAACAGTCTTTTCATACTAATTCATCCCACCCAACACTTCTTTATTCTGAAATGTGAAGTTTTTAGGGTACTAAAAAGTATTAATTTGGTATGTACTATACCACAGACACTCTGCTATATTCCTTTTTGTAGAAGCCTATGATAAAGTTTAAGCATGCTTGTTTTTCTCCAAAGTTAGGTTATAAGACATTTTTTTTTTAAGATTTTATTTATTTATTTGACAGAGAGAGATCACAAGTAGGCAGAGAGGCAGGCAGAGAGAGAGAGAGAGAGAGAGAGATGAGGAAGCAGGCTCCCTGCTGAGCAGAGAGCCCGATGTGGGACTCGATCCCAGGACCCTGAGATCATGACCTGAGCTGAAGGCAGCGGCTTAACCCACTGAGCCACCCAGGCGCCCTAGATTATAAGACATTTATAAGACATAAAAATGCCATCATCCTCCCTTGATTTATCTTTGCATATTACTGTGGGCATTAACTATTACTGACTACCTACATATTCTTTAATGACAAGATTTTTGTGCTCTTGGACTCACCTATAAATGTAAGCTGAAACAACAAATCAACTTAACTAAATTTTGGTGGTGGTTTTTTTCCCCAGCTGCATTGAGATATAATTGACTTAGAACACAGTATAAGTTTAAGGTGTACAGTGTTATGATTTGATATACATATATATTTTAAAATAACTACCACAATAAGCTTAGTTAATAGATCACATCACATAGATACCAATTTTAAGATTTACTCTTAGCACCTTTCAAGTATACAATACAGTATGGTTAGATCTCAAGAACTTTACTCATCTTATAACTGGAAGTTTGTGCCCACTGACCAACTTGAAACATTTCTCAACCCCATCCCCTGGCAACCACCAGTCTGCTTCCTGTTTCTATAAGGTTTTTTCCTGTAAGTTTTTTTTAAATAGATTCCACATATATGTAAGATCATGCCATATTTGTCTTTTTCTGTGTGACTTACCTCTCAGCGTAATGCTTTTGGGTTTCATCCATATTATTGCAAATAGTGGGATTTCCTTTTTTATGACTGGATGATAATCCACTGTGTATATGTAACACATTTTCTTCATTTGTCAAAAGACACTTTAGGTTGTTCCCATGTCTTGGCTATGATAAAAAAGGCTTCGGTGAAGAGAGGTGCAGTTATAACTTCAAAATAGTGATTTTGTTTCCTTGGTTATATACTCAGAAGTAGGATTGCTGGATCATATGGTAGTTCTATTTTTAATTTTTTGAGGAACCTCTCTGTTGTTTTCCATAGTGGCTCTATCAGTTTTCATTCCCATCAGCAGTGCACAAGTGTTCCCTTTTCTCCATATCCTCTTCACCGCTTACTATCTGTCTTTTTGATAACAACCAAGAGCTTGTTAGATTTTTGAAGGAAAGATAAAATTCAAGCCTGCATTAGAAAATTAATTAAGGTATTCTTAAGGAGAGCATTGTTTATGAACAATTAAAATTATATGAGATAATTCACACTTTTAAAGACCATTTTTAATATTTTTAATTCACAGTGGGCACTCAGCAAATGTTGACTTGGGGCATCATCCTACTTCTTTTTTGCTTCTTTCAGAGTATTATTTTCAATCTAATAAGACATGTTTTAACGATATTTAAGGAGCCACTGTTGAGAATATAAAACACAAGTAAAAATGACTTGTAAATATTAGAAGGCTCATCAGTATAGTTTAATATTAGGTACTACGTGGCAAATGCTACCAAAAGAGAAAGGTTCTAAGGTCCAGAAATGTTCTTCTTGGCTATCTTCAATGAGGAGGTAAACTTGAATTTGAAATGGTTCTTGAGAATTGGGTGTGGTTTAGAAAGAAGTATGTATTGAACCATTAAGTTCCTTCTGGAAACTCTAGCTAATGATTGTCCTGGTGTCATTTATCTGTAAAGCAGGGAAAATGCACTGGATTTCTTCGTGGTAGACTCACTGCCCAGAAAAAAGAAAAATGCAGCTTCTCTTAAATAATCCATCTCATTTTTGTATTGTCATTAGTGACTTAGTGTATCATACTTTGATATTTATTTTGGCATTTAAAATATTACACTATAGCTTTCTCAGTTACAGGGATGATTAGTTTTATACTTTTTTTTTTTTTTAAAGTATTTGTGTACCTATATGTACCCTAAGTGCCTTTGATGGAATGATTATTTTTCTAGGTTTCTAGTTGCAGTGGGTAGTCTAAATGGCATTTTTGTCTCTAGTTGACCCTGGATTCTATGATGACCTTGATGGTCTTTTAGGAAAAGTTCCTTTTTATTATTTATGATTTTAGCAGGAATATTTGAACCATATTGCCCCTGAAATACCTCTTTCTGTTTCTGTGTTTTAATAAACTATTTATGTGTTTTCTTCTGTTACTCTCAATTATGAATCCAAAGAAGTTTAGAATGAATTTTCTGAAGTGATTGCTAAAGGTTGTAGGTTACTTATACTAATACTAATTTCTAACTGGAATATTTTTGTGGTACCAGAAACTTTTCAAAGTAAGCATAGTTACTTAAAACAATACCTTACTTATTACTTACGCTTATGGAAAGAAATCCTTAGTTAACGCTTATGAAAAGAAATGCTGTTTTTGCTTTCTTTCAAAGTTAAAATATAACTATTAATCTTCTGTAGCAAATACACCTTTTTTCCTCCATGCCCAGTTTTGTTTTATGTTTACATTCTGTACTATTCTATGAGTCATCAAATGCTCTGCAAGTAAATTTGGAGAATCCCTGACAGAGATTAATTGCTTTTCAGTTAAGAGATACTTAGCTTGACTAGACTGTTTAATACATTAACATTTTATTGATGGGATTTTACTTTAATTTTCCTTGTTGAAGTGTTTCTTTTTTATTTTAATATATTGAAAAAATATGAACATGTTTTAAAATTTAACAGGTTATATTGTACATATTTCTGTTCCTTATTATATATTCATATCCTGCCTTGAGGCAACCTTTTCATGAATAATACAAGGAATTACAAACTACAGCTGAGTCAGAATATAAATTCAATTTCTTTGTTTCTTCTTTTACCAAGTCTTGGAGGTTCTTTCCTGAGACTTCTTAAGCTATGAGGACATTTTCATACTCCAATGTTATCAAAATTTTTTTTGTTCTGAAGAAAATTCTTTTTAAATCTTTAAAGGAAATATTTTTATAGGCTTGGATATATTGCTGAAACAGTGTTACACCTCTATAACTTTAACTGTTTTTTAGCAGCCTCAGAGAGCATCTCTTTTTCTTGGGGTTCTTTGACCTTTACTTGTTTTTCTTTTCTTTTCTTTTTTTTTTTTTAAGCTTTTTATTTGTTAGGATTTATGGAATAAAGATATCTTTACAAAGGGTACACTTTGCTTTATTATTTTCTTCATTTTTGTCTTCGTCAGTTCTCTCTTTCTGTGTAACAAGTTGTCCCAAAGTTTAGTGGCTTAAAACAACAGCATTAATTACCTCACAGTTGCTGTGAATCAAGAATGAGGCATATGGCTTACCTGGATCCTGTGCTCCAAGATCTCTCACAAAGTTACAGTTAAGGTATAATCTGAGGCTGTGGTTTCATCCCAAGGCACAACTGGGAAGCATGCACTTCCCAGCTCACTCATGGTTCTTTGTAAGGTTTATCTCCTAGTAGACAACTGAACTCAGGACCTCAGTTCTTCACTGCCGCAGAATAGAGGCCTGTCACATTTCTTTGTTAGATAGGCCTCTTCATGGGACAGCTTACTGCATGGCAGTTGTGTTCTATCAGAGTGACCCTAGTGAGAGAGCAAAAGAGAATAGGCAAGGTGGGAAGCCAGAGTCCTTACAAAACCTAATCACAGGATTGGAGTTCCTTCATTTGCCATATGTTATTCATTAAAAATAAATCACACTCTAGGGGAGATTATACTTAAGACATGAATATCCAGAGATGGAATTCATTCTTAGACATCTTAGAGGCAACCTACCGTGGGTTCAGAAACATTTTTATTGATTCATGTTTGCTAGGTAAACTTCATGTACAAAAAATCCTTATATACCTTTTTTTCCTGCACCCCCCACCCCACATGTGCAGAGAATAATACAAAAGAATGCATATACAGACATATCTTAGAGATATTGTGGGTATAGTTCCAGACTTCCCCAATAAAACAAGTATCACAGTAAAGCAAATCGATGACATTTTTGGTTTGCCAATGCCTTGAAAAGTTATATTTATACTATATTGTGGACTGTTAAGTGTGCAGTAGCATCTGTCTAAAAAACAGTATAAATACTTCAATTAAAAAATAGTTTATTGCTAGGGCACCTGGGTGGCTCAATGCGCTAAGCCTCTGCCTTCGGCTCAGGTCACGATCTCAGGTCCTGGGATCGAGTCCCTCAGTGGGCTCTCTGCTCAGCAGGGAGCCTGCTTCCTCCTCTCTCCCTGCCTGCGTCTCTGCCTACTTGTGATCTCTCTCTGTGTGTCAAATAAATAAAATCTTAAAAAAAAAAAAAATTCTTTAAAAAAATCGTTTATTTCTGAAAAATGCTAACCATCATCTGAGTTTACAGCAAGTTGTACTCTTCTTGCAGGTAGGGGCTTTTGCCTCAATCAGGCTGCTGACTAATGAGGGTAGAAGTTGCTGAAGATTGGGGTGGCTGTGATAATTTCTTAAAATGAGACAATAATGAGGTTTGCCACATCAGTTGACTATTCCTTTCACAAACGATTTCTTTGTAGAATGCATTGCTGTTTGGTGGCATTTTATCCATGGTAGAACTTCTTTCAGAATTGGAATCCGTCATCTCAAACCCTGCCAGTGCTTTATCAACTATGCTGATTTAATATTCTGAATCCTGTGGTATCATTTTTAACATTCTTCACAGCATCTTCATCAAAAGTAGATTCCATCTCAAGAAACCACTTTTTTTGTTCATCTGTAAGAAGCAGCTCCTTACCCATTCAAGTTTCATCATGGGATTGCAGCAAAATCAGTCATATCTTGAGGCTCTTCCAGTTCTGTTCTCTTGCTCTGTCTACCACATCTGCAGTCCCTTCCTCCTTCCTAGGAGTTTTGAAACCCTTGAAGTCATTTATGAAGGTTGGAATCAACTTCTAAACTCCTGTTCTTACTGTATTTTGGCCTCTTCCCATGAATTGTGAATGTTCTTCATGGCATCTAGAATGGTAGATCGTATTCTGAAGGTTTTCAAGAATTTATTTTGCCCAGATTCGTTTGAGGAATCACTGTATATGGCAGCTATAGCCTTATCAAAATTTTTTTAAATAAGACTCTAATGTCGTCATCTCCTTGATCCATGAGCTACAAAATGGATATTGTGTTAGCAGGCATGAAAACAACATTAATCTCATTGTTTATGTCCATTGGAGCTCTTGGGTGACCAGGTGCATTGTCAAGGAACAGTCATATTTTAAAGTGAGTCTTTTTTTCTTAGCAATAGGTCTCAACCTTGGGCTTTAGATATTCAGAAAACTGTGTTACAAAAAGATGTGCTATCAACCAGACTTTGTGGTTCCATTTATAGAGCACAGGCTAGGTAGATCTCCCATAATTCTTAAGGGCCTTAGGATTTGAGGGATGGTAATTGAACATCGGTTTCAGCTTAAATTTACCAGCTGCATTAGCGCCTAACAAGAGAATCAGTGTATTTTTTGAAGTTTTGAAGCCAGGCATTGACTCATTTCTAGGTGTGAAAGTTCTAGATGGCATCTTCCAGTAGGAGGGTATATTGTGTACATTGAAAATCTTGTTTAGTGTAGTCACCTTCATTAATTATCTTAGCTAGATTTTTCTGGATAACTTCTGTATCAGCTTCTGTATCAGCACTTGCTGCTTTACTTTGCACTTTTATGTTATGGAGACTGCCTCTTTCCTTAAACTGCATGAACCAACCTCTGTTAGCTTCAGATTTTTTTCTGTAGCTTCCTCATCTCTCTTTTCCTTCATAGAATTGAAGAGAGGTGGGCCTTGTTCTAGCTTTGGCTCAAGGGAATGTTGTGGCTGATGTGATCTACCCAGACCACTCAAAACTATGAGCAGTAAGGATATTTTCCTTTCTTATCATTCCTGTGTTCACTGGAATAGCACTTTAAGTTTCCTTCAAGAACTTTTCCTTTGCCTTCACAGCTTGGCTAACTGGCACAAGAGAAAGGCCTAACTTTTTGGCCTATCTCAGCTTTGTACTTGTCATCCTTATCAAGCTTAATAATCTCTAGGTTTTTATTTAAAGTGGGTGAAGCATGACTCTCCCTTTCACTTGGACACATAGAAGCCATTGTAGGGTTATTAATTGGTGTAAGTTATATACTGTTTTGTTTCAGGAGATCGATCTGAGGAGAGGGAGATAGATGGGAGAATGGCTGGCTGGTCAGTTGGAGTAGTAGGGATACACAAAGCATTTATTGGTGAAGTTTGCTTATATGGATACAGTTCATGGCGGCCCCAAACAATTACAAGGATAACATTAAAGATCACTTATCACAGACCTCCATAACAAATACAGTGATTATAATGAAGTTTGAAATATTGCAAGATTACTAAAATGTGACATAGGGACATTAAGTAAGCAAATGCTGATGGAAAAGTGGCATTGATAGACTTGGTTAATGCAGGGTTGCCACAAACCTTGTTTGTAAACAAAACAAGACCTTCCCCCCTCCCCCCACAATATCTGCAATGCACAGTAAAACAAAGCATGCCTATACTGTTGTATGATGGTTTCACATTATTTTTCTGTCCCTATAACCACCTTCCAGTGCCTTTCTGGAGTTCAGAGTGGCAGTTACCTTGCCTAGGTGTATCAAGAAGAAAGCAATAAATATTTATTGGCATATTTCAGTAAATATTTGTTGAAGGAATGAATACATATGTGAATGAGGAATTGGTGGTCACTTTAATTAATTCTGCCAGAAGTTTTACAGAGGAAGTGACTTCGAGTTGTATTTTATGAAAAGACAAGGAAGGAAAGGATTTTTCAGATAGCGGTAACAACCTCAGTCTTCAGAAGTTATGAAACAGCATGGTGTGTTCTGGAATTGGGGAGAACTTCAGTAAGAATGGGATGAAGGATGTTTTGAAGAATGAGTAATGCTGGAGAAGTACGTTGGGGGTAGATTGTTTTCTGCCTTAAGGACTTGGGACCTCACTGTGAGCTCGTTAGCAAGGGAGAAGGACTTCACTAAATAAATGTTGTAGGAAAATAAACTGCAACTTCCATGAATGTGAGTGAGAATCTGAAGGCCATTCTAATCATGAAAAATCATGAGGCTGAATTAAGGCAATAACAGTAGTTTTGAAGAGAAGATTCTAGAAGCCTTTTTGAGGATTAGGTATGTTAGAGACCACCAGGTGTCCCCATAGAACCTTTTTTTTCTGTAATAATGTATTTATTTTTCTGTGAATAACAATTGTATTTTACTACTCTCCCTTATATAACCCAGTGATTAAATTTTGATGAATGGTATGTAAACGGAAGACTCCAGCTTCTGAAATTTTGCTCTTAAAGGAAAGGGGTATGCCTTTTGATTTTCTTTTCTACTTCTCAGTGGTTAGAGTTTAGACTTGGATTAAGTCATCTTGAACTATATAGATATATAGGAGGTTATACCCTTAGGATAGTAGGTAGAAGGAGTCTGGATCTCAGGACTTTGTGAAGCAGAGCCTCCAGCTCCTGTGTTTTACATCAGAGAATTAAACTTGATCAGATTACACCATTATTATTCTGGGCTTCTCTTATAGGAAGCCAAATTAATTCTAAAATAAAAACAGGTCTGATAAAATACAGAATTATGTAGGAATAAAGAGTTAACTGAAATGTCGAATTCAGTGGACTAAATGAATTGTGACCTTGTTAACTGGTATAAGGTTTGAAGGGGAAAATAATTTGTTCTTTTTGGGGTGTGCTAATTTGGAGATGGCTTGTATTCTTTCTTCTATTCCTGTTTTTCTGTGAAACCAACTTTGACTTTGTTTGATTCAGTGCTCACTCTGTTCCATGTCCAACTTCTACAGTGTCAAGCTCCCATGAACATCCTATGTTCCTTCTACCTCCCCACCTTTTTAAACTATAACACAATTTTTTAAATTAACATATAATGTATTACTTGTTTCAGGGTTACAAGTCTGTGATACATCAGTCTTACACAATTCACAGCACTCACCATAGCATATACTCTCCCCAATGTCCATCACTGAGCCACCCCATCCCTCCCACCGGCCTCCAGTCCAGCAACCCTCAGTTTGTTTCCTGAGATTAAAAGTCTTATGATTTGTCTCTCTCTCTGGTTTCGTCTTGTTTCATTTTTTCTTCTCTTTCCCTATGATCCTCTGTCTTGTTTCTCAAATTCCTCGTATCAGTGAGATCCTGTGATAATTGTCTTTGACTGATTAACTTATTTCTCCTAGCATAATAGCCTCCAGTTCCATCCATGTAGAACTGTAACACAATTTTAACTCTTGTCTTCTCACTAGATGCATTCTTTTACCTACTTTGAAGATAGAAAAGTTGAAGATCTGGGTTTATTGACCCATTCTGTGCCTTTCTTTATTATATCACTGAAGAGTAGTTTCGAATATATCATTTCTGTTACGACAATGGAAACAAATGCCATTCTAATCATTTAACAGGTCTGCGTTCTCTCCTAATTCCTAGAGTAGTGTTTCTGGCTTATAGTATTTCTTATACTACTGTTTTTTAAATTTATTTCTAAAGAAATTTTTTAACAGAAATCATTTATATATCTGACTGTGTATGTCATGTGTCTTCCTAATTTTAGCCTAAAGCCCTAAGGGGAAAAATTGTAGGACGGGAAAAAAAAGTCATCCATCCATATAGTAGAAGAGCAGCTCAAATTACAAGAGAAGCCCACAAACAAGAAAAAAAGGAAAAGTAAGTATCTTTTTATCATTTGTATTGCATTGGTGTAAAGCCCGTTAACACATTTATTTTTCATCAGTATTCCCTTCTCCCCTTAAGGAATGTTAAGTATGTTCGGTGCGCTGAAGATAAAACAGTGAACAAGGATTCAGCTCTTCTAGCGCTTATCTAAAGCAGAAACATACACTTCAGTAGGTTGTGATGAACATAATGAAGAAAAAGGAAAAAGAATTATGGGTTCTATTCTATATAGAATAATCATGTGTAGCTTATATGGAGAAGTTCATATTGGAGCAGAGAGCTAAAAGATGTGAAGGCAGGACCTATGTAGATATATGTTGGACATATAGGTTAAAGTACTTAGTTGTCTATTAGATATATAGAAAGAGATACAAAATGGGAAGTTGGATATGTTGGGTCTGGTGTTCAGAGGATTGATTAGGGATGCAACCCAGATTTGGGAGTTGCCAGTTTCTAGATGGGACGGTAAGTGATGAGACTAGAGAAGATCATCTAATGAGTAAATGTAGCTAGAAAAGAGAAAGGAGCCAAGGATTGATCCCAGAGGCCTCCATCATTTAGAGGCTGGAAAAAGGATCTAACAAGTGAGACTGAGGAAGAGGAGAAAGAAGATTGTGTTTCAAAGAGAAGGTGGTGATCAAGCTATGTCATTAGCTCTTGATTAACATGAAAGCTGAGAATTGATCTAGTAATTTGATTTAGTAATTTGGAAATAATTTAGTAAAGTAGAGATCACTATATTTTTTTGTTATTTTCTTAGTTGTTGCTCTGAAAATTACAACTAAATCTTAAAACAATCTTATTTCAGATTAATTTCAAGTAAATTTCAATAGTATACCAAAGATTTTCTTCCTTGTGGCTCCATTCTCCCTCCTTTGTACTATTATTGTTAAGAAATTACATCTTTATACGTTACAGTCCCACAAACACAATTTTACAGTGATTGTTTTTATACAGTTGTCTTATGAGAATATACACAAAAATACATTTATACTGTCTTTTATGTTTACCTGTACCTTTTTTTTTTTTTTTTTAACTGGTGCCCCTTATTTCTTCATGTGGGTTCAAATTGCTATTCACTGTACTTCCATTTTAGCCTGTAGGACTCCCTTTATTATTTCTTATAAGGTAGGTCTGAAAGTCAGAGATTTGCTAAGTTTTATCTGAGAATGCCTTCATTTTGCCTTTAGTTTTGAAGGAAACTTTAGAATATAGAATTCTTGCTTCAGTCTTTCTGTTCAGCACTTTAAATATGTCATCCCTTAGCCTTCTGGCCTGTGTGGTTTCTAAGGAGAATTCAGCTGTTAATCTTACTGAATGCAGTGAGTCACTTCTGACACTGTAAAGTTGTTCTTTGTCTTTGAATAGTTTGACAGGTACGTCTAGTAGGTGTGGATCTCTGAGTTTATCCTATATGGATTTCATCCTACATGGAGCTGGTTAAGCTTCTTGTGTGTGTAGCTCAATGTTTCTCTTAAAATTGGGAAGTTTTTAGCCATTATTTTTCCAAATATCTATCTTTTCTGTCCTTTCCTTTCCTTCTGTGACTCCCATTATAGTGTTCTTAGTAGAGTCCCATGGGTCTCTGAGACTCTTCATTTACCTTTCTTTCCTTTCCACTTTTTGTTGCTCAGATTGGATAATTTCAGCTAACTTGCTGTTATGTTTATGGGTTCTTTTTTCTGCCAGCAAAAAACTGCTGTTGAATCTTTCTAGTAAATTTTTCATTCTTGTTGTTACATCTTTAAACTCCAGAATTTCTACTTGACTCATCATTGTAATTTCTTTCTCTTTATTGATACTCTCTGTTTGGTGTAACATTGGTCTCATAATTTCCTTGAAATTTTTAGATAACGTTTTCTTTAATTCTTTGTATATGTTTATTATAGCTGAATTCAAGTCCTTGTCAAATAGGTCTAACTGTCTGGGCTTCCTTAGGAGGTTTTTGTTGACTGCTATTTTTAATCCCCGAATATGGACCGCACCTTTCCTTTTTTGTTGTATGTCTCATAATTTTTGGTTGAAAACTGGACATTTTCAATATTACAGTGTGACAACTCTGTTAAGTAGACATCTCCAGCCCCTAGACCCAATTAGGTTTGCTCTTGAGTTGTTTGCTTCATGACTTTCCTAGACTGATTTTGTAAAGTCTGTTTGTTGTGTGTGGCCATTGATGTTTTTGCTCAGTTGGTGGTCAGCTAATGTTGGAACAGAGAGTCCTTTAAATGCCTTTAGGTAATAAGTCTCTTGGCCTTTGCTGAGGGGCTCTTTGAATCTGTTGAGCATGACTTTGACACACCAGGATGCAGTTTACTTAAACTTCATTTCTTGTTTGCATAGAGCCTCAAGGTTAGCCAGAGGTGAGAGAATAGGGCCTGTTCAGGTCTCTCCTTAGCATGAACATAGTCATTAATGTATATACGGCATTCTAGATTCCCAGGAGTATGTTGGGGCTTGCTTTCAAGTCCACTGTGCACATTCCATTTCCCAGTTTTCCTTTAAATTTTTTTAGTCCACCTTTTGTTAGCCCCCAGCTGGTAATATCACTGAGGCAGCTGCTATGTTAGTTAATTGCTGCTGATTATTTTCAAGAAAAAACTTGAGGATAGAGCTCTTCCTACAGAGAGCTCTGTCTGAGTCAGATTATCTAAGGACAAAGTAACTTTAAGCTTCTCAGCATGCTGCCTGTCAGGTCAAATGGTAGCAATTTTCTGGGTGTGAAGGTTTTGGGGAACTCCAAATTTGATGTCTCTAGTGGCCGATAGGAAGATGGCTTTTACAACTGCCGAGATTTGCTAGTCCATTGGTGTTCAGCACTGTTGTGGAGTTGATGAAGGGGTGATGAATCGATTAGGCACATTCACAGGTTTGTTGTTCTTATGGAGATTGGGCTGTTTTTCTTGAGAATGCTCCTCAGATTCTTGCAAGGCTTTGTTTAATTTTCATACTTCTGGAAAAGTTGATTTTGACAAATTTTGTTAGTATTCTCTGTTTTTGTGGAAAAGTGGATTTTCATAGGTCCTTACGCCATTGTGGAAGTTGGTTTGTGTTCTTGATGTGAAGAATTCATAGCAAAATTTTCTTCTTAGGAATACAAAATGTGTATATAATGCCCTTTCTTGTCTTCTTCCTGTCCCTTAATGTCCCCTTTCTGGTCAGCAGCCCACACTATAATTTGCGTATTCTCCCCTCAATCTTTGGCCTGTGAGTGTTCCCAGTAGCTGCTGGAGTGACAAAGAATTACTTAAAATGAAGTTACAAAGGCAAAAATCATCATGTTAGCTATTTTAAAATAGACTTCCATTTTAATAAATAAATGGTAGATATATTTCTCTACTAACTGATTGAAACCAGCACGTTCATTGTTATATATTAATTATATAATATATAATAATAATTATATATAATATAATATATATATAATATAATATATATATAATAATATAAAGGCATATTTAGTAAAGATTTGCTGTTCCACAATGATTTGGCTAGAAGTTTTCTGGAAGAAAATAGACAAGTTCTATGATAGTAAAATCAAACTTTCTTTCTTTTTTTTTTTTTTTTTCCCGTAAAGGTTAATTAGGATGATAGCATCACTTTAAAACAGTAATTTTCAAACTTCAAGTAATTTATGTATCATTTTCATGAATTTTGCTTTTTGTCTATTGACAAGGTCCCTGCTTTTGCAGTTTTTGATTACTGTCTTTACTAGTATTTCACAAACTAGTATTTCACAAAAGTATTAGTTGTACACGAGATATACCTGTAGGGCATCTTAAAACAGGTTGTTCTTTCCCCTAAAATTTTCCATCAGAACATCTGGGACAGTGTCAAAATTTTGCTTTCTAATGAGTTTCAGATAATGTTAATGGTATTGGCTGTTAGTTCAGGGACCACACTATGAGAACCACTGACTGTGGTATTATTTACTTAATATTCTTTTAGAATCTATTTTCCTTATGTATCTTTTTTTTTTTTTTTTTTTAAAGGAGACATTTGATCTGTATTAAAAACAAACAAATACTGTTTCCTTACCTGTATGGTCTGAGCCTGAGGCATGCTTGCTTTATCCTTGCTGAAAAGATTTGGCAAAGGTTGGAAGACTTATTAAGTAAACATTAAACTAAGTATTCTTCTTAATGTAATTAGAGATGATCAAAAGAAAAGGGGAGGGAAGTAGCTTGTTTAAAGATGATTTAATTCTGTGTCTGTGAGATCTAAAAACTCAGCTTATATATAGTGCTAGTGTTATTCATGGCAATACTTTAGGAAATACTGCTTTAGAATTTGACTAAATTCTTTGGTTCACTCTTAAGTGCTTGTGTCAGTGAGCCTACAGTCTTTGTATGTTTTCAGGATTTTATGCAGATTTACAGAATCAACATTGTGAAAGAATTATGGAAGGATAAAACTGAACAACATGGTAATTCCTGTATAACTTATTCTCAGGAGGTCCCATTTTTGGCCAAGCCTCCATTTTTATCATACAGAGTTGAAAGGTATTACTTAATTTTTTCTACTTGAGTGATGTTCTAAACAAAATTTTCTCATTTATATTAAGGGAGTCATCACTGTAACCGTTATGCTCCAGAAGCAAACACAGTTTTAGTATGTCTAGTGTATTTTATGAACAGGCTTAGATGGCTGTCATAGATATCAGTTTTTTGAGTAGCAGCATCATTGACCATGAGTCATATTTCATTTAAATGGCATAAACACAAATAGCATCTTAAAATACTGCTGATCATTCTGCACTAGAATAGTACTTCCAGCAAGACAGAAATGCTGAGTTGCATATTTTGGAGAGATGGTTGGTGACAAGATACTGAGACTCTTGGGACAGCGATGAGCAAGATGATAGAAAAGATAACCAGCAGTATTTAACTTGAACTTGAATTTAACTTGTTTTATTTACCTATTGCTGCATAAGAAATTCTATGGCATCAGAGCAGTTTGAAAGTTTTTTGGTCAAGAATTCCAGTGCCACTTAACTGCTTCTGACTCAGAGTCTCTCACAAATCTGTGTTAAAATGTTGACTGGGCGTGCATTCATCTCAGAGCTTAATAGGGAGAGGTGCTTCCTAGCTTACTTATGTGGCTTTTGGCAGACCTCAAGTCATGGCTGCCTGGTGGGCTGGAGCATCAGTTCCTTGCTATATGAGCCTCTCCTTAGGCTACTCACAATATGGTAGCTTGGTTCCAACAGAGCAGAGGCTCTGAGATAGAACAAGAGAGGATGGCCAGGACAGAAGAAGTCTTTGAAACTTAATTGCAGAATGATATCTATCGCTGTTGTGATATTTTATTTGTTATAAGTCTCTAGGTCTAGCCAGCCACACTCAAGGATCACCAGGCCATGACTATTAAGACATAAGAATCAGTGAGGGGACCATTTTAGACACTATCACCTTTTGTGAACTATCTGCCTACCAAAAATATGTGGTTTTCTAAGGAACAAAGGTAGCCAGGTAGCTTAGAGTACCCAGTTTCTATACTTTTATATAGAACTGAGGACTCTACCACTTCCTAAGGTTCCTTTTTAGGGAGAAACACAGGTAGGTGGGGAGATCAGGGAGGATATTTATGTTGTAGTCCCTTTGACTAATGGTTGGGGATACAAAAGAAGACCCGGTAGGTTAATCAAATTGCCTCTTATTGTTAGGTTCTGATTACTTAAAGATACTGCAGGAGTGAATAGCAACAGAATGAGAGCACAAACGTGTTTTTCTTCAGTATTTGAATGCTCTGACTGAGGACTATATGGAATATTGCTTTTATTCATATTAAAAGAAACTAGTATGTTTTGGAGACTAGTGCATTTCAAGGGATGTGCAATTTACAGAGAGCACATGGCTTTTTTTTTTTTTTAAGTTTATTTATTTGAGAGAGAGTGCATGTGCGCATGAGCAGGAGGAGGAGCAGGAGGAGGAACAGGAGGAGGACAGGAGAAGCAGACTCCCTGATAAGCAGGAAGCCTGTTGAGGGGCTCTATCCCATGACCCTGATATCATGACCTGAGCCAAAAATCAAGAGTCAGATGCTCAACCATCTGAGCCACCCAGGTGCCCCAGCAAATGGCCGTTGTGTGTTATTTTTGTTTTATTTTATGATTTCTTAGCATAGCAATATTTTGTTGGTATGTACTGTCACACATACAGTATGTCCTACACGGTATACTACAAAGAACTCTGGATACCAAAAGAAAATGTCTTAATATGGAAAATTGACAGAGAGAAACTAAGCATAATGGGTAAAAATCTAAGAAACTACTTTACAGAATTAATCTCAAATCGCTTTGCTTTTCTGTATCCCAACTGATAACCATTCTAGTTCAGGCCCCATTGAGTTCATTCAGGATTATTGCAACCTGACTTCTAACTAGATTCTTAATTGAAACTAGGCTTAATTGAAAGGAATGAATTTTTTCTCCCTTATTATGAGCAGTTTCTGTTTTTTGAAGTCAACTTTGAGATATAAATAACATTCAGTAAAATGGTCATATTTTCACTGTACAGATTGGACTTTTCACAATACATTAGTCTAACCAACCACGATTAGCGTATAGTGCCATTTTCATCCTTCCAAAGGATTTCCTTGTGCATCTTTTCAGTCATTGCTCACCCTTTACTCCTAGCCTCAGGCAACCCCTGATTTTCTTTTTATTTTGATAGATGGGATTTATCTTTTCTGATTTATAAAAAAAAATTTAATTAAACATAATGTATTATTAGCCTCAGGGGTACAGGTCTGTGAATCGTCAGGCTTACACACTTCATAGCACTTACCATAGCACATACCCTTCCCAATGTCCATAACCCAACCACCCTCTCCCTACCCCCCTTCCCCCAGTAACCCTCAGTTTGTTTTGTGAGATTAAGGGTCTCATAGTTTGTCTCCCTCCTGATCCCCTTTTGTTTCATTTTTTTCTTTCCTGCTCCCCAGACCCCCCACTTTGCCTCTCAAATACCTCGTATCAAGGAGATCATATGATAATTGTCTTTCTCTGATTGACTTATTTGGCTCAGCATAATAACCCTCTAGTTTCATCCATGTTGTTGCAAATGGCAAGATTTCATTTCTTTTGATGGCTGCATAGTATTCCGGCGTGTGTGTGTGTGTGTGTGTGTGTGTGAGTGAATACACCACATCTTCTTTATCCATTCATCTGTTGACGGACATCTAGGTTCTTTTCATAGTTAGGCTACCGTGGACATTGCTGCTGTAAACATTTGGGTGCACGAGCCCCTTGGGATCATTACATTTGTATCTTTAGGGTAAATACCCAGTAGTTCGATTGCTGGGTCATAGGGTAGCTCTATTTTCAACTTTTTGAGGACCCTCCATGCTGTTTTCCAGAGTGGCTACACCAGCTTGCATTCCCACCAGTCAGCGTAAGAGGGTTCCCCCTTTTCCGCATCCTTGCTGGCATCTCTCGTTTCCTGACTTGTTAATTTGTTAATTTTAGCCATTCTGACTGGTGGGAGGTGGTATCTCATTGTGGTTTTGATTTGCATTTTCCTGATGCTGAGTGATGTGGAGCACTTTTTCATGTGTCTTTTGACCATCTGGATGTCTTCTTTGCAGAAATATCTGTTCATGTCCTCTGCCCATTTCCTGATTGGATTAATTTGTTCTTTGGGTGTTGGGTTTGGTAAGTTCATTACAAATTTTGGAGACTAGCCCTTTATCTGATATTTCATTTCTGAATCTCTTCCCATTCTGTCAGTTGTCATTTGGTTTTATTGACTGCTTCCTTCGCTGTGCAAAAGCTTTTGATCTTGATGAAGTCCCAGTAGTTCATTTTTACCCTTGCTTCCCTTGCCTTTGGTGATGTTTCTGGGAAGAAGTTGCTGCAGCTGAAGTCGAAGAGGTTGCTGCCTGAGTTCTCCTCAAGGATTTTGATGGATTCCTTTCTCACATTGAGGTCTTTCATCCATTTTGAATCTATTTTTGTGTGTGGTGTAAGGAAATGGTCCAGTTTCATTTTTCTGCATGTGGCTGTCCAATTTTCCCAATACCATTTGTTGAAGAGACTGTCTTTTTCCATTGGACATTCTTTCCTGCTTTGTCAAAGATTTGTTGACCATAGAGTTGAGGGTCTATTTCTGGGCTCTCTATTCTGTTCCATTGATCTATGTGTCTGTTTTTGTGCCAGTACCATACTGTCCTGATGATGACAACTTTGTAATAGAGCTCAAAGTCTGGAATTGTGATGCCACCAACTTTGGCTTTCTTTTTTAACATCACTCTGGCTATGTAAGGTCTTTTCTGGTTCCATATAAATTTTAGGATTATTTGTTCCATTTCTTTGAAAAAATTGATGGTATTTTGATAGGGATTACATTAAACGTGTAGATTGCTTTAGGTAGCATAGACATTTTCACAATATTTGTTCTTCCGATCCGTGAGCATGGAACATTGTTCCATTTCTTTGTGTCTTCCTCAGTTTCTTTCATGAGTACTTTATAGTTTTCTGAGTACAGATTCTTTGCCTCTTTGATTAGGTTTATTCCTAAGTATCTTGTGGTTTTGGGTGCAATTGTAAGTGGGACTGACTCCTTAATTTCTCTTTCTTCTGTCTTGTTGATGGTGTATAGAAATGCAACTGATTTCTATGCATTGATTTTATACTGACACTTTACTGAATTCCTATACAAGTTCTGGCAGATTTGGAGTAGAGTCTTTGGGTTTTCCATGTAAAGTATCATATCATCTGCAAAGAGTGAGAGTTTGACTTCTTCTTGTCCAATTTGGATGCCTTTAGTTTCTTTTTGTTGTCTGATTGCTGAGGCTAGGACTTCCACTATTATGTTGAAAAGCAGTGGTGATAATGGACATCCCTGCTGTGTTCCTGACCTTAGTGGAAAAGCTCTTAGTTTTTCTCCATTGAGAATGTTATTCGCTGTGGGTTTTTTTCATAGATGGCTTTGATGTTATTGATGTATGTACCCTCTATTGCTACACATTGAAGAGTTTTGATCAAGAAAGGATGCTGTACTTTGTCAAATGCTTTTTCAGCATCTACAGAGAGTATCATATGGTTCTTGTTCTTTCTTTTATTAATATATTGTATCACATTGATTTGCGGATGTTGAACCAACCTTGCAAACCTGGAATAAATCCCACTTGGTCGTGGTGAATAATCCTTTTAATGTACTGTTGCATTGGCTAGTATTTTGGTGAGAATTTTCACATCTTGTGTTCATCAAGAATATTGGTCTGTAATTCTCTTTTGATGGGGTCTTTGTCTGGTTTTGGGATCAAGGTCATGGGGGCCTCATAAAATGAGTTTGGAGGTTTTCCTGCCATTTCTGTTTTTTGGAAAAGTTTCAGGAGACTAGGTATTAATTCTTCTTTAAATGTTTGGTAGAACTCCCCTCGGAAGCCATCTGTCCCTGGGCTTTTGTTTATTGGGAGATTTTTGATGACTATTTCAATCCCCTTACTGGTTATGAGTCTGTTCAGGTTTTCTTTTTCTTCCTGGTTCAGTTTTGGTAGTTTATAGATCTCTAGGAATGCATCTATTTCTTCCAGATTGTCAAATTTGCTAGCATATTGTTGCTCATAATATGGTCTATAATTGTTTGTATTTTTTTCGTGTTGGTTGTGATCTCCCCTCTTTCATTCATGATTTTATTTATTTGGGTCCTTTCTCTTTTCTTTTTGGTAAGTGTGGCCAGGGGTTTATCAGTCTTATTAATTCTTTAAAAGAATCAGCTCCTAGTTTCATTGATTTGTTCTACTGTTTGTTTTTTGGTATTTTTGGTTTCTATTTCATTAATTTCTGCTCTGATATTTATTATTTCTCTTCTTCTACTGGGTTTAGGCTTTCTTTGCTGTTCTTCAGCTCCTTTAGATGTAGGGTTAGGTTGTGTATTTGAGACCGTTCTTGTTTCTTGAAAAAGGCTTGTATCACTATATATTTTCCTCTCAGGACTGCCTTTGCTGTGTCCCCCAGATTTTGAACAGTTGCGTTTTCATTATTGTTTGTTTCTGTGAATTTTTTTCAATTCTTCTTTAATTTCCTGGTTGATCCATTCATTCTTTAGTAGGATGCTCTTTAGCCTCCATGTGTTTGAGTTCTTTCCAACTTTCTTCCTGTGATTGAGTTCAAGCTTCAGAGCATTGTGGTCTGAAAATATGCGGGAAATGATCCCAGTCTTTTGGTACTGGTTGAGACCTGATTTGTGACCCAGGATGTGATCTATTCTGGAGAATGTTCCATGTGCACTAGAGAATAATGTGTATTCTGTTGCTTTGGGATGGAATGCTTTGAATATATCTGTGATGTCCATCGGTTCAGTGTGTCATATAAAGCCTTTATTTCCTTGTTGATCTTTTGCTTGGATGATCTATTTCAGTAAGGGAGGTGTTAAAGTCCCTTACCATTATTTTATAATTGTTGATGTGTTTCTTTGATTTTGTTATTAATTCATTTATATGGTAGGCTGCTCCCATGTTAGGGGCATAGATACTTAAAATTGTTCGATGTTCTTGTTGGACAGACCCTTTGAGTATGATATAGTGTCCTTCCTCATCTCTTATGATAGTCTTTGGCTTAAGATCTAATTGATCTGATAAAAAGATTGCCACCCCAGCTTTCTTTTGATGTCCATTAGCATAGTAAATTGTTTTCCACCACCTTACTTTAAATCTGGAGTTGTCTTTGAGTCTAAAATGAGTTTCTTATAGACAGCATATTGATGGGTTTTGTTTCTTTATCCATTCTGATACCCTGTGTCTTTTGATTTGGGCATTTAGCCCATTTACATTCAGGGTAATTATTGAAAGATATGAATTTAGTGCCATTGTATTGCCTGTAAGGTGATTGTTTCTGTATATTGTCTCTGTTCCTTTCGGATCTACTACTTTAAGGCTCTCTCTTTGCTTAGAAGACCCCTTTCAATATTCCTGTAGGGCTGGTTTGGTGTGTACAAATTCTTTTACTTTTTGTTTGTCCCGTAAGCTTTTGATCTCTCCTCCTATTTTCAGTGATAGCTTAGCTGGATATAGTATTCTTGGCTGCATGTTTTTCTCATCTCGTGTTCTGAATATATCATGCTAGTTCTTTCTGGCCTGCTAGGTCTCTGTGGAATAGTATGCTGCCAATAATATTTTTACCATTGTATGTTACAGACTTCTTGTCCCAGGCTGCCTTCAGGATTTTCTCTTTGTCACTAAGACTTATGAGTTTTACTCTTAGATGATGGGGTGTGGACCTATTTTTGTTGATTTTGAGGCAGGTTGTCTGTGCCTCCTGGATGTTGATGCTTGTTCCCTTTGCCATACTGGGGAAATTCTCTACAATAATTTGCTCCAATATACCTTCTGCCCCCCTCTCTCTTTCTTCTTCTTCTGGAATCCCAATTATTCTAATATTTTTTCATCTTATGGTATCATTTACCTCTCGAATTCTCCCCTTGTGGTCCAGTAGTTGTTTGTCTCTCTTTTGCTCAGCTACTTTATTCTCCATTATTTGGTCTTTTATATCACCAGTTCTCTCTTCTGCCTCATTTATCCTAGCAGTAAGAGCCTCCATTTTTGATTGCATCTTATTAACAGCTTTTTTAATTTCAACTTGGTTAGATTTTAGTTCTTTTATTTCTCCAGAAAGGGCTTTTATTTCTCCAGACAGGGTTCTCTAATATCTTCCATGCCTTTTTTGAGCCCAGCTAGCACCTTGAGAATCGTCATTCTGAACTGTAGATCTGACATTTTACCAATGTCCGTATTGATGAGGTCCCTAGCCTTTGATACTGCCTCTTGTTCTTTTTTTTTTTTTGTGGTGAGTTTTTCCGCCTTGTTATTTTATCCAGATTAAGAATATATGAACAAGAGAACAAAAAAGAATGGCAAAGACCCCAGAAAAATGTACATTAAGCAAATCAGAAGAGACCCTAAATTCGGGGCGAGAAAAAAGGAGGTAAAAAGAAGTTTAAGAAATAATACATGTTTTAGACTGGTGAATAGAACAGAGTTACCCATTTGATTTTGGGTGTATTTTGGTCTCCTGGAAGAAACTACCTTCCAAAATTTTAAAGAAAGAAAAGCTTAGATATATACTAAAATAGGGTAAACACGATGAAGGGATGAAATATGACTGTAAGGATGAAAATTTTAGAAAAATTCTAAAAAAAGAATTGATTAAGCTAAGTTGATTGGAAAAAGAAAGTGGAGGGAATTTGCTCAGGCTGGAGACGAGAACAAAGCCCTGTGCTAGATTTAGGGTATATTTTGATCTATTAGAAGAAATTGTATCCCAAAAATTTTTTAGACGAAAACACCCTATATGTATTCAAAAAATAAAGTTAGAGACAATGAAGGATAAAATATGACTATAATAATGAAGATTTAAAAAGTTTTTTTTTTTTTTTAAGGATGGTAGTGTTCAACTAGTTAATAAAACGTGGAAAGAGGAAAAGTAAAAATAATTAAAATAAGAAAAAAATTTTAAAAATTATCTAACTGCAAGACTAAAGAATCATGGGGAGAAAGCCATGAACTCCATGCTTTGCTTTCCCCTCCTCTGGAATTCCGCTGTTCTCCTTGATCAGTAAGCTTGGTCTTGGCTGGATGTTCTTGCTGATCTTCTGGGGGAGGGGCCTGTTACAGTGATTCTCAAACATCTTTGCCCAAGGCCGAAATCTCTGGCCTGGAAGAGTGGAGAGGTGGGGCCCCCTACTCAGTGCATCCTTGAAGAAAAGCACTCAATCACTCCTGTCTTCCTGGCTTCCAGCCCCACTCCAAGCTCACCCAACCTGTGACCGAGCTTCTCTCTTTCTGACACATAGCCCCATTTGGAATCTCCAAACCTAGCAGATTCCTGCCTCCAGAGAAGGAAGGTGGGTTTCCCCAGATCTGCCAGTTGTGGGGTCCCTGCTCAAAGAGTAGTGGCCTGATTGTGCCAGGGATCATAGTTTAAGGTAACCCAAACTGATAGCTCACTCCTTAGCTCTGACTCTGTAGCCAGCTTTCCTGCTCTGATACCTACGAACTCTGCTACACTCAGCCCTGATCTTCTGTGACCCTGCGGTACCTGAGACTGTATTGTCTCCCAAAGGGCTCCATCCCCGCTTCGCCTCTGGAGTGATGTCCCTCAGTGGAGCATACTTTTAAATATTCAAATTTTGTGCTCTATTGCTCCACCACTTGCCCGGGAGCTGACCCCTCCTCCACAGTCTTTCTTCCCTTTGCTTCAGATTGACTTCTCCACATGTTCTACCTTTTTAGAAAGTGGTCAATTTTCTGTTTCTAGAATTGCCGCTCTTATCTTTGATCTCCTGTTGGGTTTGTAGGGTTATGAATTGTTTTTCCTAATGTTTTATATAAATGAAGTGATTATATGTAATTTTTTGTGCCAACTTCTTAGCATAATGTTTATGAAATTTACACATATTCATATATTTCACGTATTAGTTGTCTTTCTTATTACTGAGTATTCAATTGTATGGATCTGCACTTTGTTTATTCATTTACCTATGATGTTCATTTGGATTATTTATAGTACTGGGCTGTTACTGGGGTCTGCAAACTAAGAGTCCAACCCCGGTTTTTATTAGAAAGTTTTAGTGGAAAGCAGCTAGCTGTGCCCATTCCTTTTGTATTGTGTGTTGGTGCTTTTAGGCTACGATGGCAGAAATCAGTAGTTGTGATAGAGACTGACCACATTTCTCTGGCCATTTAAGAAGAAATTTATCAGCCTCTGCTATTACGAATAAAGCTGCCATGAATGTTCATGTACAGTATTTGGACACTTGTTTTCATTTTTCAGTTCCTAGAACTGGAATTGCTGGGTCATATGGTGATTGTATGTTAAAACACATAAGAAAATTACGTTTATATGAAATTAAGTTTATAAGAATTGCTGGTCATATGATAGGTGTCATGTTTAAGTATGTAAAAAATTGCTTTATCCAAAGTGATAGTATCATTTAATATTTTCACCACCAGTGTATGAGAGTTATTTTCTCTCCATATCCTCTCAAACTTGCTGTATTATCAGTTTTTAAATTCTAGTGGTTGTATGATAGTATCTTAGTTTGATTTAATCTTTACATTTTGATAACTAATGATATTCAAGTATCTTTATATGCACTTACTAATTATTTCTATGTCTTTGATATGGTGAAAAATCTGTTAAAATCTTTTGCCCATTTTGGTATTAGGTAGTCTTTTTAAGTTGTAAGAAGTGTTTGTATAATCTGAATGCAAGTCTTCTGTTAGTTATTTGTATTGTGAATATCTTTCCCCATTCTGTACCTGAAATTTTTTATTAAAAAGGGCTTCATTTTATTTCTCCAGTTTTCTAGTTGGTTAAAGTGGGAGGGTAAATCTTGTCTGCTTTGTTAGTCAGGGACAGTAGATTTTCTTGTTCATTGCTGTATCTAGTGAGTAGCATAAAGTGCAGCAAAAACCAGCTGTCCAAAGTTGTCTTCTGAATTACTATTTAGAATGCCAATAATGGGAATCATGTATTACCTAGACTGTTTTCTGAGAATAAATGAGTTCTTTTTCCTTATTATCATTCTTTCAATTATGAAAAGTAAACATGCTGTTTTATTCCTGTTGAAGTTTAAAAGGTGATACTAGGGCATTTTGGTCTTGGTAGTTGCCCTCCATCTTCTAGAAGGTATTCATTACTCTTTTGTGCATAACTAATACCCACCTGAACATTCATAATCCAATCAAACTTTTTTGTGTTTTCAAAACTGATTTGTTCTATAGGTGTCTTTTAGTCTTTAGTCACTGAAAACCCAAAGAAAAGTTTATAGTAACATTTTGTTCCAGTTACTTAGAAGAAAAGCATGGTGTTCAGTGTTTCTGCACTAACAAAATTAATTTCATATGTAGAAAAGAGTGATCCTTGAATTAAAGTTTTGTGGGCAGTTTTTGTTTTGTTTTGTTTTTGATAGATTTAAAAATTATTTTTGGAAATTTTCTAACACATGCACCTTTTCTTTTAAGATTGAAGAATGAAAAGGCGTTGCGTCTCAATCTTATTGGTAAGCAGATTTACTCATTTGACACTCTGACTAAATTATAGTGAAGTTCTGTTCTGTGCCTATTTTTCTTTTGATTCTTTTAGGGAATTTTCTTTACTAAACTTAATTAAAACAAAGTAAAATCAATCATTAACTCTTAGAATCAATCATTAACTCTTAAAGTCAATCATTAACTCTTAATTAAAACAAAAATCAATCATTAACTCTTGTTAATAATATCTAGCTGTTTTTCAGAAACTAGTTTATATTGACCTACCTACATCTGTCTGTCTTTCTATCTATTTATCTATCTCTGAAGTTTAATTCTAGCTCCCTAACCTTTAGAATTAGGAAGGATTATGGCCTAAGTATTTTGGAACCAGAAATTTAGTGATGTGGATACATGCATCCTCAGTCTGTATCTCAGTGTCACAATTATTTTTGGGGGGTGGGAGGAGCAGGATTGTTAGTAAATTTTTACTTACAAGCCTGATTTCAAAATAGGGACTCTTAGGGGGTGCCTGGGTGGCTCAGTCCATTAAGCATTCGCCTTCAGCTCAAGTCCTGATCTTCAGGGTCCTGGGATTAAGCTCCATGTCAGGCTTTCTGCTCAGCGGGAAGGGGAAGTCTGCTTCTCCCTCTCCCTGGGTGCGTTCTCTCTTGCTCATTCGCTCTCAAATAAATAAATAAAATCTCTTAAAAAAAAAAAAAAAAGTGACTCTTAGGCTTTGTTTTTTTGTTTGTTTGTTTTGTTTAGTCTTCAGCTTTTCTTGAGCACTGATCTCTTATGCTTTCGCAGATAATAGAATAGTATTTCTAAGTAGGTCATCCATATCTAAGGTAGGGCCATTTCTTGATCTGTAATATTTGAGAAATCTAGCTGAAAGTGACCCTGATGGTCAGATTTACTCTTTGCACAGTATCTGACAGATCTTGCATCATTAACATATTTACTAATTTGAAGCCCTGGACAGGCCACTTAACCTTTCTTATGTGTGAATAGGAATAATAATGTTATAATCCTTGTAGGATTATAAAGCTCTTAATATATAGCCTGCTTTTTAAATACTTAGAACTTCATGTTCTGTTAAGTTTTCTTTCTTTCTTCCTTTCTTTCTTTCTTTCTTTCTACACATCCTTATTGGATAACAAATATATACTAAAAGGCATCTCTCCCACCCCTGACTCCCAAATTAAAATGTGACACTTTGCTTTCTGACAGACTGGTTTAATTAGATTTGAGCCCACATAAGCCTTTATATTTAACATTGACATAAATTTTGATGCTATTTTAAACACATTGATGTTGGAAAGTACAATGAATACTCATTGCTTAAGTGACGATTTATGGTGTTAACCTATCTTTGTACTTGGTATTATAGGTGAAAAACTGCAGTGGTTTCAAAGTCATCTTGATCCCCAAAAAGTAGGATATTCAAAGAAAGATGCTTGTGAATTAATTGAAAGGTAAACACTGGGCCCTTTATGAGCAAAGGGTCAGAAAGGGGAATTCTCCAACCTGGTTCTTCAAGCGACAGATTGTTGTTCTGGATTTATAGAGGAGTAAATGGGCTTTGTTATCAAAAAGGTTTTATAGTCACATCCTGGTTTAGCCACTCTAGTAGGTTTATAACATTTCTGAGCCTCAGAGTGTTACTTAACCCAGTTTCTTAGGATCAGGAAAGGCTTCTTATGGAAATATTACCTAAAATGACTTCTGAAGAGTAAAGGTTAGCAGATTGAGGTGAAGAGCCTTTAGGCAGAGAGAACAGCTTCAGAGTTGAGAGTGACATATTTAGTGATCTGCCAGACGTTAAATATCATCAAAATAATAGGTTCAAGGAGGGCATTGTGACAAGTATAGTTCACCAAGGACCTCAAGTATCACTGTAAGAGTTTGGACCTTTTCAAAGGACATTGGGAGCCATAGGCTTTTTATAGTAGGTTCCTGAGATGATCATATTTAAACCTTAGAAATGTCACAGTAGCGAGAATGGTGATGGCCTGAGGGTACATGGCTTTGACCAGGACACATTTTGGAGGCTGATGGAGCAATCTGGGCCAGAGATGATGCTGGCATATGCATGTTTTTTAGCAGTATGGTGAAAAGAAATGAAGATTCCAGAAATATTAAGAAGATAGAAAGTCTAAATCATTAGTGAAAACTTATGTATGGCATAAAAGGGAGAAAGTGGAATCAAGGAGGACATGAACGTTGTTCACTTGGGCGGATGGGGAGATGGTTGTACTATTTCCTGACGTAGAGAGCCAAAGAGATGGAACAGGTTTGGGGGAGGGGGGGGCAGTGGTAGGCACAAGCACTTTTGAGGGGTTAAGCTTCCATGGGACATCCAAATGGAGAGTTCCAGGAGGTGGTTGAATATGAGGATCTGGAATTCAGGAGATATTGAATAGCAGGCAGTGATCTGGTTGCTGAAATTTTGGACACAGGTTATCCAGGGACAGTCTGAAGTCTGAGGACATGAAGAACTTAGAAGTATACAAAAATTTCAAGGATAGGTGAAGGCTGGGGTTTGTTTTAAATGAAGTAATATAAGCCAAATGTATAGACCTGTAACTCAAATTGCATTCTTATTTCTCAGGTATTTAAATCGATTCAGCAGTGAACTAGAACAGATTGAATTACATAACAGCATCAAAGACAGGCAGGGAAGGAGGCACTATTCCCGGGAGATAGTCATCAAGCAGACAATGGAGCGTGAGCGACAACAGTATGAAGGATATGGCCTTGGTGTGTTCTCTGTGATTTTCTTTTATTCTTTCTAAATTCATAGCCATATTTGTAATTCTTTTCAAAGGTTTAATTTTATTTATTCTATTTAGTTTAGATTGAATTTCTTTTTGATTTCCTTTCTTTTGTGAGTATGTCAAATTTATTAATTTCTTTTTTCTCTTACATTCTCAGAACTGTCACTTGTGAAAATGACGTCATATCTTTCTACCTTGACAATAAAATTTTCATCTCCCTCTGGCACATTCCTGATTTGCTTTATTGTGGAGTTACCACTTGCCCATCTCTAACTACAGCTATGTTTCTTTAGAGTAGGTGCTCTGCCCTTCTTATCGTTCTAATTTTTTTTTTTAAGTTTATTTATTTATTTGACAGACAGAGATCACAAGTAGGCAGAGAGGCAGGCAGAGAGAGAGGGAAGCAGGTTCCCTGCTGAGCAGAGAGCCCAATGTGGGGCTCGATCCCAGGACTCTGGGATCATGACCTGAACTGAAGGCAGAGGCTTTAACCCACTGAGCCACCCAGGGGCCCCTCTTTCTGATTTTTGAAGGACCAAGCTATCCTTGTTGTAGTCATTCTTGAAGAACTAGGAATCGAACATTGATTCTTAGCACTGAAGCATTTCTTACCATTCTTAAAGATAAGTAGGTTGTTAGTTTGCCAACATTATCTTAAGAAAAAGCACTTAGGGTAGTTAAGACTTGCAAAACCCACAAACATGTGAGGACTCAGAGGCAACATGGCCTGCAAATGGTATTTGATTGGCTTGTTAATTGTCAGTCTAGGAAAATCTAGCAATTTCACATGAAACATGTAGATTTCTGGCTTTAAAAAAAAAATCAAATGGTCTGGTAACATAATCTGCTTCAGTGGAGTAACAGCTTTCCCTTTTAGACTTCATCATATATTCTCAAGTTTGCCATGACCCTGAACATTACTTCATTCACATTCCATTTCAGGTCCATGTTACAGCATTTGTAGTATGTGGATTTGCTTGATAAGTACAGTACAAATGAAATATTTAGTAGCAAATTAGGTTTTTAAATTCTGATGTTAACAACACTGAAGTATAGGACCGTAAAGGAAATATCCTGTAAGTAACTATTGTGTTGGTCCCAGCCTGTTGATAGCGATTCTGTCAGCTAGAAATGCCTGAGGCATTCACCTGGGCCATTAATATATGTGTTGAGTCCCCGTAGGTATTTCCCCAACCAGAGCCACTTTTCTGGCTAGCGCAGCCCTTGTGGTGGTTATGATTGCAGGATGTGCCTAATAACAACCATCAGGGGAATTTGAAGAAAACAAAAACAAAACAAAACCCAAGCTTCTTTACTCAAAAGGCCTGGAGGGTCCATAGCCTGCCTGGGGCCACACAGGGAAGTTGAGGGTGGAGAGGAAGAGTGTGTGTGGACCTGGGGCTCTACCTTTATCAGAGTGTGAAGGTAAAGTGCCTAGGGTTTCACAGGTTCATTCTTTATTGGTAAATTAAAAACATAACTGGGAGTTAGAGCATGAGAAGGGAAAAGTGGGGTCACTTGAGTGGCGATTTACTAGGTTACTAGGACTTTCTAAAAGGGGACTTTAATGGGTCAGGGTGGCCTGGTTTCTTATCTAATTTTGCTGGTAGTGTGTTACATAGCTGGCAATATTTTTATTTAAGAAGGGTGTCTTTGATACGAATGTCTAGACCATCTGAAGCTTGGTGTCAGCCACTTACACTATAGTAGTAACACTAGAAACTCTGAAATAGTTGGCAGTTTCTCTTCATCATTTCTAAGAAGTGAACTTCTTCACTGAAAAAAATAATGGAAAAGAGCTGTAGTATTAGGTAGATGTGATTTACACCCTTAGAGCTTACTGTATAACAGGACAAGTTATTTAACCCTCCCCGCTCCACCAGGTTTTGTTTTCTTCAATTTAAAAATTGAAATAAATAAATAAATAGTATACCTACATCCCCAGTTGTTTAAAAGTTACATGAGGTTTCATTTATCAAAGTGCCTGACACAACCTAACACGGGAAGTTTGGGGAAAGCTTGAAGCACTACTGTCTCTGTCCCTTTCACTGGGTAGTTACCTTGTAAGAACATAAAATTTGTTTATGTTCATAGCTCTCCCATCTCCTCCTGTTGTGTTTTCTCTGGAACATCGCCCAACAAGTAGTGGTCACTGATGACCTCTACATTGCTAAGGCGAACAGTTGCTATACTGGGCATTGATTCTCGGTCAGCTTTTCTATGGCATTTGATACAGATAATGACTTCATTTTCTTTTCTTTTTTTTTTTTTTAAAGATTTTATTTATTTATTTGACAGATCACAAGTAGGCAGAGAGTCAGGCAGAGAGGGGGGGGAAGCAGGCTCCCTGCTGAGCAGAGAACCCGATATGGGGCTTGATCCCAGGACCCTGGGATCATGACCTGAGCCAAAGGCAGAGGCTTTAACCCACCGAGCCACCCAGGCACACTGATGACTCCATTTTCTTATCACACTTTTCATTTGGTAAAGAATACCCAGCCCTTCCCTAGTTTTCTTTCTAGTTCATTTTCTTTAGTTGACTCCTCATCTTCACAAACTAAGTATTGGCCAAGGTCCCCATCCTTGGACTACTTCTTATTTTCTACATGTACCAATTCCTAGTTCATTTCACTCAGTCTGTGGTTTTAAATGCCACTTAAATGGTGAGAACTTTGAAATCTGTATCTGTCGACCCTAACGTGTCTCTAGAAATCCAGACTTACATTATCAAACTGGGGTTTATCAAAATCTATACTTGAATGTCTTCTAGGCATCTCAGACCTGACATTTCCCCAAGCAAAGTCCAGCTTTTCTCCTAAAACTTGCTCCCACACCATCTGTATGTCATACAGCAGTGTCACCATCTGCGCCGTTTCTTAGGCTAGAAACTTGTAGACTTTCACACTCTATCCAGCTCATCGATAAAATGTATTTTGCATCTGATAACTTAAACTGCTACCACTACCACCTCCCTAATCCAAGCCACCATTGTTTGATCTGTACATTGTAACGGCCTCCCAGTTGGTCTCTGTGCTACTGCTCTTTCCTCCTAGAGTGTTCACTACGTGGCAGGCAGATGAATTAACAGAACATGGTCAAGGTCGAGCAGGTACTTACTGGTGATTGAGCTGGCCAGCACAGAAACTCCAATCCAGCGTTCTTCAGCTGTGTCACAGTGTTTCTTTCAGAATCAGGGAGTGTGTCTGGTCAAAGAAAGGGTTGTGATCTCTGACAATTAACATAGGCCTCTTAACATAGGCAAATTGTTACTGAATTCTGCAGGTTTAGAGAAAACTGGATTCTGACACCTCCCCTTCCTCACCCCATTGTGGTAGAACTACTTCTGACTCATTTTATTAGGATTTTTTTTTTAATGGTGTTTCATTTACACCTTTTAAACATTGGACCCCCTCATACTCATATTTTCTGAAACTGTTGGCATAATCACCATATAGCTGTGTTAAGCCTTTTTATTTTATCTTTTTCATTCGTTGATTCTATGCCGCCTCCTGACGGCACAAGGGAGAAGAATGAGGCACAAACAAGTCAGCTGCAAGAGAATGGGAGCAGGGGGTGACAGTAGAAAAGACTGTCGCCCCAAACAACTCCTCAGTCTCATATTTATTAGAAAGTTGCTAACAACCAACAAAGAAGGCAGAGTAGATTACACATAGTAGTTGGTATGAGTCTTGCAGATACGTAAGAAGAAAGGCAAAATGTGTCTGGTCACGTAGTACATGACCTATAGTGAGCAAGCCCAAACTAAAGGATTGTCTGACTGACTGCTGATACTTTCTAGGCAAGGGGAAATAACGGAAAAATGAAGCAGGCGGCATTGCATCCCAAGCGATCTGGGCGTCCCCAGCTGCTCGGCCTCAAGGACGTCTATCGTCCTCTCCCCCAGAGGCCTGTTGCCAGTACATATTTTTCTTAAGGTTAGATCTAAGCATGCTTGGTAACTAGTATTTCTCATAGGTTATATTTTAAGCAAGTTGTTCTGAGGGATGGTTACAATTCTGGATTTTAATTACTATTTTACTGCATTGGCCATATTCTTTGCAGCAATGTTCCAGTTCTTTATACATGCCTTTTGTGTTTTACTGATAACTATGATCATGCATGTTGTTTTATGGTAAACTTCATAATCATGGTGAGGAACTGTTAAATACCCTTTTTTTTTTTTATTAAAGATGGTTTAAGTTTTATTGAGTTGCTTTGAGCATCTACTGATTATAGTTAAAATTTTCACGTTTTGAAAAATGTGATTTTTAAAAATAGTAAAGAATACTTCTCAGATAAACTCTGCCTTGCCAAAGTGAAGTATATGCTTGAAAAAAAAATTGTACTTTTCAGATGCCTGGGTGGCTCAATTAATTAAGCGACTGCCTTCGGCTCGGGTCATGATCCTGGAGTCCCGGGATCGAGTCCCAAATCGGGCTCCCAGCTCCTTGGGGAGTCTGCTTCTCCCTCTGACCTGCTTCCCTCTCATGTTCTCTCTCACTCACTCTCTCTCTCTCAAATAAATAAACTCTTTTTTAAAAGAAAATGTACTTTTCACCAAGAAAATATATTTAAAAATCTAGCATATTATTTCATGGGATTGATCATTAGAAATTGCCAGGTGCCTTTCATAGATCAAAAGGACAGGGTTTATCTCAGTAATAGGTTTATTTTATTTTACCGATTCTGTGCTAGAATTTATTATTTAATAGCATTTCTCTTAAATCACCTCTTAAACTAAGCCCTTTATACTTGTAAAACTTACTTTTCATATAGCATTATAGCAGTGCTTTGAGATTTTGTTTTGGCTTTGGATTTTCTTGCTCTCTGTCACTTATTCATTGTATCTGAGATAATAAATAAGGAAACTATAAAATGTTATGATTTAAAGAACACTGCTTAATGGATATGAATTATTTTCTTCCCCAGAGATTCCAGACATTATAAATGCTGGTAATCTGAGAACTTTTAGGTAAGTCTGTTTCTCTATAATTCCTTGTGGCTGCATGTGAAATACATGAGACATAAATTTTCTAACCTTTTGAACTTTGACATTAGAGCTAAAAAAAAAATCAGTGGTTTATTTTAACCTGAACTTCTCTTTTATCAAAGTAATAATTTTCCTAATTGTGTTTATTTGAAACACCTGATGTACACTAAAATGATAGTGACATGGTGCTTTTAAATACCTTAATATAATACTTAAAAGAACTTGGTCACACTCTTCCTCCCCAGTTTGTATTTTTTAAAAAGATTAACAGCAACAGGCTCAGTGGCTCAGAGTTCTATACCTAGACTGTTCATAGCACCCTCTTTTAGAAAATATGGTTCCTGGGAATTGATACCAGAGAAAAGCTTAAGTTGTCAAGAACTAGTTAGTTCAGAGGTGGAAAGATGATTTCTTTTGGAACAATAACATGTTTTTGGTTACTGAAACTTCGACTTCCTGCCAATTGTGAAAAGAAAAATAATTTCTGACTGCACTTTGGAGATTTGCGGGTATGATACAGTTACTGCTTTTGAGGTTCTTGATACTGTATGGCCCTCTGGAGTGTTCAGGTTGGGGAGAATAAATAATAGCATAGAGCCTCCTTGTCAATTCTGCCCAATACTCTTATATTAAATTGGAAGTTTGGAATATGTAGGAATCTCTGTGCAGTTATTGCTATTGTAGGTTAATGAGAAGATGCAATATGTGTGAACAAAGCAAGCCTTACTTCTTGAGACTTTTTTTTTCCTAAAGCATATATTGTTTGTTTGTAGGGCATTTGAATCTGTAATGAATTTATAAGCTTTGTTCTGCTGCTTTCAGAGTTTTAAATATTGACTGCTTCATCATCTTGCACCCCAGTCACCCTCTCTAAATACTGTCTCTTTTATTTATTTAGGGAATGGGATTTCGATCTGAAGAAATTGCCAAACATTAAAATGAGAAAAATTTGTGCTAATGATGCGGTCCCCAAGAAGTGCAAGAAGAAAACTGTTACAGCTGTAGATACAGATTTAGGGGAACTGGAACTAAAAGATGAATCAAGTGATTCAGATGAGGAGATGACAGCAGTGGCCTAATTGTCCTTTGTTTGAAGTAAAAGTAAATAATATGAGAGCCTCAAGTTATATTTGACCTGATTATGTTAAGTAACTGTAGGTACAAGAATTCACTATGTAGCTTCTTTGATCATGAGAATCCCATTTGCAGTTTCAAAAACAGTGTTATGATTATCAGTTAGAAATAATTGTTGCTTTTCATTCACATTAAGTTGCTTAAATAGATACAGTGAGATAAAAGCACAATCTTAGAACCATTTAATCAAATTTCATGGGCAGGGGGAGTGATACGAATAATGACAAAAATGTTTTCATCTTTTCCCTCATGTTTACCTTGGCTCCCCTGATCTCACATTCTGGGGCTTCTACAGCAGCATGTTTGCTGAAAGGGTCCTGTGGATACTTCTTGAGCAATGACGGTAGCAAAATTAACTTTGAGTAATAGTGTTTCACTAATCTTCCTCTTGAACATCACACCAATTTTCTTTCCTAGTAAAATAAAGAAAATAATAGATTGTATTTTTGGGAAATAGACCAGGGAATGTGATATATATTTCCTTGTATTTCCTTGTATACAATATACATATTGTATTTTTAGGAAATATACAAGGAAAAAGATAATTTTTATTATCTTTAAGCCAGTGTTAAACGATAAAGTAAAAAAATGGTGACTATTTTCATGATGTTGGCCTCCCACACTTAATCTGTTATCTTTTGATAAAGGGGATAAATAATTTCAAGTTAACTGGATTACTTTCTGTTTTCTCATGAAAGATGATGGATTTTAATTGTGGAAACAACTAATGATTAGAGAATCAATTATTGCAATTGTGTTATTTATTTGTGTTACTTATTCTTCTAAAAGGCTAAATGACATAATTTGGTATTTAAAGTATCATGAAAGACATGGATGTGTTAGAGTGTTCTTCATAGAACTTGTTAAATGCAGTTATCTTTTAGGCTGTTTTCTAAAGGATACAATGTAAATGTATTTGCATATTTTCAAGAAAATAAATATCAATCCTGAAAGAAGTTAACTAGATATCAATTAAGACTTATTAATAATTTATTTATAATGTTAATAGTTTTTTATTGTTGAAAATTAAAGATAAAATTTATTTTCATAATTTTACTTCTTAAAGTTCTGATTATTTCATTTTCAGTGTTTTAACTGATGCTGATTTGCTTTTCTTTAGTACTCTCAATAGAAGTATGGTTTAATGGTTACAGAAGTTTCTGTCTCTTTAGTCAGTGGAATGTGTCCTTTTTTTGTTTCAAAATGGCTATAAAAACTGAGTTTTAAATTACAGTAAGGAGAATAGGAACTGTTTTATCCTGTCTGATATTTAAAAAGGCACACTGTTAGAAAACTAACTTCTGAATATGGCAGATCATCCTCCCCCTCAGACATTTGTCCCTGGTTTTCCCTATGCCATAAAGCAAAAGAGACAACAAAACACACTGCTTGGAACCTGAGTAGGTAGATACTTGTTGAATGAATGACTTGACTTTACCATTTAGGATAATGTAGTTCATAATCATATTTTATTATATATCATTGTATATAATAATAATGTGGCAGTAACAGCCATTTTACTCCTGGCTGGACCAGAGTAGCCTAAGAGAATAATGCTTTTAAGTGGTATCCTTAATCATTTTCTGTAGAACATGTTTTTTCTGTAGTGATGGCTTTTGCTGCCTTATATAGATTGTTTTCCAGTCAGTAGTATGTTTTTGTAAGATAGCTTCTATAGGCCATGGGCATGGAACAGAGTAAAAGCAGCTCACTTTCCTGGCAGTTCTGTGTAAATTGGGGGCTGGTAAAGTTTTTTTTGAGAAGAGCCAAGATAGTAAATATTCTAGTCACCGCAGCCCAGATGAAATTTCTGTTGCGTATTTGTGTGTGTTTTACTACCCATTACAGATGTAAAGGTCGTTCTTGGTTCATGGCCATACACAGAGTGGGCCGCAGGCTGGACGTGGCCTGCTTGCCATAGTTTGCCGACCAGCCGAGCTCCATGCGTGTGGGTTAAGCTCAGAGCAGGTAACTCTGGGGTTGATAGTCTCTTTCCTAATATCTCAGTCACTTTTTTGCCTCACCGCCATAGGCATCTCTTTAGGACTCTGTTCACCTTAAAAAGAAGCTTTTTCTACTCCTGTATCCCTTGCGCCACCTACCAGAACGGGAGATAGAAAGGTGTCCTCTTTGACTACCCTTTCTCAGTTCTTTTAAGTTCTATCATTGTCTCCCTTTCCTTATTATCTTACCTCCCAGAGGAACCTTCTGCCCATTCCTCGACTTTAGCTCTTGGCTTAGTTTTCTTCTCTTCTATTTCAATCCTGTCACTGATTCCAGAAGCCTTATGGGTAACAAATCTAACACTGTGAGCTTTACCTTTCCGTGTCTTTTTCTCTGTCACATCAGAGGCCTCTCTGTGGTCACATCCAGATCCTTATCAGCTCCTGAAACTCCTATAAACTTGATGGGCCCTTCTGTTCTGGGTTCACTATCTCCCATCACCCTCCATTGCTGAAGTTCCACACTTTGACCTCATTCTTTCATTGTGCACCACTGATCTCCTGTTTTCAGCTTGTTTTGTTGAGGTTCTGATTTAATAGTTGCCTCCCTGCATCCTGCCCTGGGCTACATTGTATTCCTCTTTCAAAACTCCAACTGAATAACGCTCAGTTATCTGTCTTCTTCATACCTGTTGTTTCCAAGCAGCTCAGTTTGGCTGGAGAACATCAGACAGGTTTTTCTGTTCCTGTTTGCACGTCGCAAGTGGATTCTCAGTACGGATGAGCAATTTTACTGTTTCTGTAGTAAGTACCCTTTACAACTTTAAGATAATTCTTTCACTACCTTTTCCCATATGTTGTAGCTCAACTTTAATATTTACCTCTTCAACATTCAGCTCTTTATATACATCATTGAGAAAATACAAACTATCATTTTCTTTTGATTTCAGGGGTGTAGCAACTTTTCTCCTTTTAAAGGCAAATACTCCTACTTGGTTTTGGATCTTACTCCTTATGTCTCCTCAGGAACATTGAATCTCTCCCAAGTTCTTCACCTAATTTCTCAAGCCAGAAAACTGCCTGTAAATCATCCTTGATTCTTCTCTTTCTTTTTTACAAACCCTCCTCAATCTAATTTAGTTAATATTTCTGGTTCTGTTTCCAAAAAGAGAATCACATCAGCCCCTGTCCGGCCACCTCCCTGTCTTGGCCTGTGCTGTGTGCATTTGCTTCCTCACTGGCCCTCATGCCACCATCCTTGCACCTTTTAATCCATTCTTCAGAGCTGCTTGTGAATTTCTGGAAATGTAACACTAAAGTATGCTACTCCTTTGTTCATACTGTTACAGTATCATTCTGTCACTTTCTTCATGGTTTGTTTATTTGATGGGTATAACTGTTTCTAACCGCCCTTTTTGTGAGGTTTTAATTAGTGCAGGTTTAAGTTCGCTTCAAAATTGAGAAGGTGAAGAGATTCCACACCCTGCTCCTGCAAGCGTACAGCTTCACACATCATTGACATTTCCCCATGCAGAAGGGCAGATTCGTTAAAATTGCTGAACTTACCTTGATATCTGTCACACTTCAAATAAAATTCACGTTCCCTACCGTGGCAAAGAAACCTGAAATGATTTGATTCCTGACTGCTTCTCCAACCTCAGCTGGTTTCCACTTGCCCGTGTAGTGCACTTGAGATCACAGATCTTTGTCTGTTCCTAGAATTGCCGAGCTGGTTTCTACCGTGGAACAGCTCTGCTGACACCTGATGACCTTGTTTTTTATCTACTTTGGCCAAGTGTGATTCAGGCTGACCTGAGCTTTAGAATGAGTGCCCTGTGATCTTCCTGGAACTCAAGGGTATGGGGCGTGCAGGAGCTTCCATGGGCCGCTTCATGTTTGTCTCCCTATCTTTCAAGGAGGATGTGAGACAGTTTGTCATTGCCTCTGGATTTTAATGAATTATGAGACTTTCCACTGTGAGTCCCTTTAGGGAGTGGCTGCAGGCCACAGAGTTGCTTAGCTGCAATAGGGAATCAGCAGCTCAGCACCAGGATGTCCCACTCCTTATGTCACATTATTGTATCTTTTATCTATCCTGCCGCCTTTTTGTGTCTTCCCTTGGGACAAGACTTATGGCAATTTGCCTTTCCTTTGCTCTCTCTGTAAGTAATAAACTGTCAGACTCTAGCAAGGGCTTGCTGTTTCTTCAGTAGCTGAACCTTGCCACTTGCCATTAAAGACTGGTTACTGTTGACTCTGCCTGCCTTGTCCTTTCCCTGAGTTAAAGTATTCCCTTCTTAATGCATCTCTTTATTCCTTTCTATATCAGGGTTGGTCAGCCTATGTTGGCTTTAATGTAATAGTAATGTGTTCACACCCTGCTTAAAAACACAGACTATTATAAAATCTTAAGAACCCAAGTTTTTTTGAATGTTGCACATACATATCTGCAGAAATGCTGGTAAATTAGGCAAAGAGTATAGAAACCACAACAAAAGTTTAGGTCACTTGTTTAATATACAAAGTCTTTCACAGATAATTATTTTTCTTAATTTGTCTTAGTACACATTATTCACAAAACAGTAAATTGTTAATGCAAGAGAATTAGGTAAAACCAAAAAAGTACAAATGCTCAATCTCAAAAATTGCACACAGTTAAAATAATTTTTCCTTGTTTGTTTTAATGCAATTTCCAATTTCAAAATGGGCTTTTTTCAGATTTGGAGGAAACACTGCAGCCCAAAATAACAGTACTTCCTTTGAGCTGTATTGATATGTAAAATAGCACCTTTGGGCTGACTTAAGGAAAGAAAAAAGGTTTTTCATCTTTCTTAATTAAAGTCCTATACAATTATTACATAACAACTACAATAATGATAATAAGTGTAAAGAGCTCTACTTTGTTCCAAAATATTGATTGCCAAGGTAGGGAAAGGTAAACTGTCAGGAATCTTTCCCACCACACCCCCTTGACAATGAGAGTATCTTAATAATGTCATTGCTCTAATGAGCTAATTTTCCAGCCAAACCGATGTTTTAGGGGTACCTAAGGACTTTTTGCACAACAAGATAAATGCGGCTGTCTGGGACAGTAATCACGTAATAGCAGTTCAGAGTGAGATTTAATCCTGGGGCATTTTGAGAGACTCCTTCAGTATATACCTATCTTCAGTTTCTCCATTGCTGTATCCCATGTAGATTGGATCATTTTTGCTTTAATTTTTTTTTTAATTTTTCATTTTTGTTTTGCTTGTGTTAAGCTTAATTGCCTTTTGGACTTCATTAAAAAAATACTGGGATTTCACTTCTTTTCAGTTCGATCTTTGATACAATGAAAAAGTGAGAGTTCTTTTAAAAATTAACAGCATAAATGTCTGTGGTTTATGGTATTGATACTATCAGATGCATGACTATAAAAAGCCAGGGTTTTTAACAGAATTGCGTTGTTCATTCTTTGATTTCAGTCCTTTGATTCACTTCCATTTTACTTCTTACGTGAGCAGGTAAACATGCTTCAAAAAAATATTGTCCTTCTAGAGTGTAGTTTTTGGGTATGTCCAGTCCACAAAGTATTGTCACAAAGCCAAATCCTTTCATTGAAAGGGCAGTTGCCACACAGAATAGAAAAGGAAATCAATACTGGGTTTTAAATGCACATCGTTATTCCCGATTGTTTGAACCATAAACAACTATTGCAGGAAAACTTGTTAAAAGATTTAAATTCAGGAGTTCAGGGCTTATAAAATTCAGAAGAATAGCAGAATAAAAAGCTGACTTAACCTCTTAGGGAGCTATGTTATTTTCTCATTACAAGAAGGTCAAAGCCTGTACATGTTAATATTGAGAATTTAGGTATGGTATTAAAATACCATATCATATTTTAGGGTTAAGACAGTAATGCTTATCTTTACTTTTCATTCTAGAAATGTTTTCTTAATGTTAGTGCAGCCGTTAATAAACAAGCCTTCTTTAGCCAATCATCTTCCACTGAAAAATGAGCTATGCACTTACCTATCTTGCTTAGGTCTTAGAATTTAAACAGTATTTTTGGTGGTAATTAAGGTCAATAATTCTTTTCCTTCCAGAGCAAACAAAAGGGAAATCAAGATTTCATTGCTTGCTGGTGACAGATTACCCCTCCTTTCCTCTTCCCCCCAGAATATTGTAAACAACACACTTCTGTTGTTAAGCTCTGGGAAACATGGATTAGTAAAAAAAAGCTTAGGAAAATAAACAAAAATCGTACGTATCAAGGTTAATCTATTGGGTAAGGTGCCATGGTTAAATCACTCAAAGTTTAGTTATTCATGAGTATTTATCTTAAACTTTTAAAATGGAAATTTAAGAAGTTAATACAAAGTTTAGTTTGTTTAAGGTTCAAAGATATTTTATTATTACAAGATGTCCTTCTTATTTGTGCAGAAATTATTATGGTTCTCTTTAGTTACTTCAGCTTTGTTTTCCATGTGCATTTAGTCCATACCCTCCACAACAAGTTTTAAGAAAGATGAGTTTTAAACCTTTTGTTTCCTGACTGGCCAAAACCCTTAATGTTTTTCTCATGTACACATGTAAAATCACACACACACACACACACACACAGTTGACATTGTTTACCTTTTCTTTATTTCTAGGAATTGGGACTATTTGGACTCAGTGTCAGCCACTACTAATATTCATATCTTTCTCCTCATTAAAAGGTTATTTTCTTCTCCCTTTTTCTATGATAATCCGTGAGGAACAAGCACACTGATAATTACAAAGTGCATCAATGTGATACCCGGGTTTGTGCAATGCGATACCCATGCTTTGGTTCTTATGGCCATCGTGACTGCCTTTTCACAATAATAAATACGACAGCTAACAAAAATAAGTCACCTTTTTAAATGTGAGACATCTTTCTTTGATGGGTCACAAACTTTATAATCATTAATCTAGCTCACTACAATATCATTCACACTTCAGTTTTACATGAATATGCAAAGAACACAATAATCAACTGAACTGCCAAAGCTAAACAACTCAGTTTATTACTTATCACAGAATCTGTTGAATATCTTTACTTCCCAGCTGAGCAAGGGAAATACTGTCAGCTTTTTAAAATAGTCCAAATGCTTAGTCAAAACTACTCATCTATCAAATTGATACCACATGTGGATTTAAAAAAAAAAAAACCCTCCACATTCGACTTAACAAAAATATTTTTTGCTTCCTTATCTTATGTGCTTCATAGTAGCAAACAAGTTAATTTCAGAACTTTGCCACAGGTAGATCATTATATCTTTCTATACTTTCATTTTTTCACCCTCTAGAGAAATGGTAAGTTCAGCTCTCTAACCAACCAGGTTATTTCATTTGGTACATTTAGTGCTTTTAATTAATTAAAATTTTAATTAATTAATTTAGTGCTTTTAAAACTATAACATTTGTGAGCCTTTGAATAAAAGAATGAATTGAGCTGCTGTTTTGAAATATTCAACTGTTAAATGAAGCAGAGGCTGTGCTTCTAATTTTAGGGCTGTGCTAAACAATATGATTAATTCAAATTAAGATATACCATAAAGATAAAATAAATACTGGATTTTGAATTTTGGTTTATGAAAAAGGATGTGAAATATCTTAATTTTTACTATTCATGACATTGAAATAATTTGATATAAAGTGTTAAGTGAAATATAAAAATTAATTTCACTTACTTATTTTTACTTTTTCTAATGGTGCTACTGGATCATTTTAAATATATGCATGTGGCCTGCATTTGTGGGCTCACATTTCATTTCTGTTGGACAACACTGTTTTATGGGGACCAGATAAAATGCAGGACCTGACAGTTGATTTCAGCTTCTGTGGGTATTTAACAGCACTAATTACACCCCAAAACTGCAAATCTTCTATTCATGATTTGAACGTAATTCTAAGTATTAATACCTTCAAATGTGTATTGCATCTATTTTAAAAACATGCATCTGTTAAAACAACTGGACTCCACTATAGCCATAAAAATCTGTTAGCTGTCAAAGTATGAATATCAAAATATGCATCCTCCAAGTTTGCTTCAGATATGACTTAAGGACAATGCAGACAAATTCAAGCTTAAAACCAAGTATGTTTCTTATTTCCAGATGAGATAGTTAACATTACTAGGCCTTAGAAGAAATACACATTGCAATTCAAGTCTGTATTCTTAAACTTGATCCTGCTCCTATGAAGACGTGGGTCCATTTAGGCTTTCGTCACTGCCTAAGAGCATTCCTTGCTCCATTGGTTCTTAATTGTCTTAGAAATCACTCTCTAACAAACTTCATATTTCCGTATCACACTTTGGACTGCTTCATGGGATCCTGGTCATTTGGTGGTCTTTTGGTCCCCTTTTTGAGCCAAGTAAGGAAAAATGAGTCAGTTGGAGAAAGAAGATAAAGAGAGTGAATACTTCAGGATCACTTCTGTCATGTGTAGTGGCGAAGGGCTAGAAAGATATTCTTCAGTGAAGAAACTCCCCACTGGTCCTGTCACACTGGTATAACCTCCGGGGGGCTGCCCTCTGCAGATGGCAGTGAATTGGTACCCGTTTGTGATACAGGCACTACCACGGCATCCTTGATGTCCGTGTTTACGTTACATGAGAAGTTCTTCTCCTGCTTTTTGGCAGTGTCTGGGCAATTTTGCACAAAGATCACTCGGTTGTAAGCCTTCAGCCTGCGCCATAACTGAACGTAGACTTTACACTGTACATACATGAAGACAAGACCTCCCGTGAAGCCGATAGCCACCACAACGAGTTTTGTCCAAAATGGCCATTCAAGGACACCTTTGAAGTAAAAAAGAGAGAATGTTATCACCAAGTCATTATCAATGGGTTTGTTAATTGTTTTCTATGACTCCTTCAAAAGACCATGCCTGCCTGCTAACTTTTGTGGATAAGGGATGTATTGTTAACAGGCAGTAAAAATTATAACCCAACTTGCTTAATTGCTGTAAACCCTTAAACATACTGTTAAAATTGTACATGAAAAAAAAAAAAAGGAAAAGAATTGTGCATGAAGAAACTGTACCTATTACTATAATGAACTTTTTTTTTTTTTTTTTGGTAGCATCAAGTACCTACCATGGTTATCAGATGATATTGGACTTTTGATACATATTTTGACATTTATTCCTTAGAGCTAAATCTTTAAGGAAAGAGAGTGAACATACTAAGTGAAAGAAAGAGTTTAAAATCCTTTTAAGAAGGTAAAGTAATAGGTACTTCTGTAGGATTGTACATACAGATGCCCCTCCCCACCCTCATTCCCTTTAAAATTAAAAGGAAAGAAGCTGCCACATCTCACCAGAGAGAGAAGGAATTAATAAAGACATGCATAAAATGTAGTACTTTAGTCATTTTTGTTTCATAAGTCTTTTTGTCACTAAGAACCACCACTTTTTCGGATATCAATGTTTTTTTTTTTAATTTTACCATCATAACTAGAAATTGGCTCTCACAATTTTTAAAACTTGCACAGGAGTTTCTTAACTCTACAATATTTAGGCCACATATAGCTAGGAATGTTAAATACACGATTGTCAAGAGTCCATCTCTTGCCAACATCAAGATGGTGTGGAGGGTTGCTGTCTCCATTCCTGTGAAAGGCTCGGTTCAGTATGTTGGACCGGGAAGTGTTGGTTAGAAATCCCAATTTTTCAAAGTCTTATGATTCTACTTTGGGTTTTATTTACTTTTCCTTACAACAATGAATAGAGCTCTAGGAAATGTCCCACCTATATTTTGTAACAGCTGTATTTGCTTTAAGCTTCTGTAAGAAAAGAGATACTAGGGCTTGTTTAGCTCCTTCCTCAGTTCCACTTATGCAAGAACGATCATCTGACATACAGACTCAGGGTAGACTCGCGATTCCCAAGGGTCGTGGTTGTCAGATCACTGGTTCTTCCTCAGGGGACATGAGGTAATGTCTGGAGATATTGGTTATTGTTACACCTTGTGTTGGGCTAGGGTGCTACCGACTTCTAGCAAATAGATGCCAGAGATGCTGTGTAAACATCCTGCGGTATGTAGGACAGCACTCCCCAACAAAGAATTACCCAGTCCAAAATGTCAATAGTGCTGAGGTTGAGAATTCTTGGGGAAGATAGTCACTTAAGTTTCTTTATTAGGAAATTTTCAGGGAGGATTCAATATGCAAATTAGTTATCTTAGAGTTCTCCAAATTTAGAAGGATTTTTGTTCTTGGCTACTCTCTTGATCAGTAGTTTCTATGTATTTGGAATTTATTAACCACAGGCAAGCTGGAGAAAACATGTACTTTATCTCCCATTTTGGGGGGAGATGTATCCATGCATTACGGCTAACTTTCCCCCCGTCTGCTAAATCACACTACTGGCTGTTCTCAGTAAGTGCCTGGAGGTTTTCCATTTCTGTGGCTTTGTCCATGATATTTCTTCCCTGTGGTTTTGCTTCCTTGTTTCTGCAGATCTACCAGTCCCACAAAACCCAGCTCAGCAACATTTTCCAGCTGGAAATAAATTTTAGCACTTTTCCAGTTTCAAGTTAGTTCTTCTACCTATGGCATGAGTTAACTTTCTAATCAGTTATTTTTGCTTTGCTACCCCATAATCTTGAGAAGCACGGAATTTATGTCCAGTTGGTCTTTGTTTTCCACAGTGCCTCGCTCAGTAGCTATTTCAAGGCTGAAAGAAAGCTTTTGAAGTTCCAAGTTGGATTGCTTTGCCTCAGTCTTTTCAATATAACTGGAGGTGCCAGCCTTTCTTCACTTGTCCACGAAGCTATGTTTCATGGGTGTTATGATCTGAAGACTCGACCTTGCCTTACCTCTCCTTCCTGAAATCGTGACGAGAATCCAGAATATCCCTGAGAATCTGGGCCAGGAGTAACTAGCCATTTTCTCTGTCATTTCTGGAAGACAGTCTGGTTCTTCAGTCTGATCCTTCCACTTTCTTTCACAACGTTCTCTGAGTCGATTTCTTCTCCCCTAGTCATTCTTCCTTCATATGTTTGGGAAGTCAAAGCCCTCCATATATTCCCACATATATATTCTAAACAAAGTTTAGAGTATGGAGTATGTCCCCACCCCACATCCAGAAGTTATTTGGGTGCAAAGCCCTTTTCACATGACCATCTTCTCTCAGAGACAGTCTGATCTTTCTCTTTGCCTCTGACTAAGTGGGCAAGATTTTTGTTCTCTATAAAGATATTATTGAGCAGGTATAAGATTTTACCTTGGAAAACTCACTATAAGGATGCCATGAGAAGAGATGCTAACACATGGGGCTAAGTGGATTTCTGAGAATGTTTCCATTGGTAAGGTATGTTTACTTCCTTATTATTGAGAATCAGCAAACTGTCTTCATACTCAACCTTGTTGGACTAGTTCTATGCTGTCTTCTGTACAGAAGAAGGAATGTACACAATAAGGAAGGGTGGTAGGAAAGAGAAGGCACAAAATCTTGTTCCTTGTGGATCCTTTGTGTAAAGAAGGAGTTCTTTGTCCTCACTGATACATATTGGAAGTTGGAACCTGAACTTGGAAATGCCAAGAGCACAGAGGTGTTTATACTGGCCCAGGTTGGAAGAGGAATTTGGAAAATCCAACTTGAAGCCATTCTCCCATCTGTTCATTTCTCTGAAACCCAAGGACTGTATGTACTTCTTTCTTTGTGCTTGGGATCTTTCTTCAGGAGTTTCTGTAAGTTTAGGAATTAACTATTTACATCGCTTCCTCCTAAACGTTAACGGGAAAGCACTGCTTAGAAATTCTTGGGCGGGAATTGAAGGAGCTTAGAGGAGTAGATTTTCTGCCCACAACCATTTTTCTTCCTTCCTTCTCTCCTTCCAGATTTTATTTGTCAGAGAGAGAGAGAGAGCGCGCGCGCGAGAGAGAGAGAGAGAGAGAGAGAGAATAAGCAGGGGGAGTGGCAGGCAGAGGAAGAGCGAGAAACAGACTCCCCACTGAGCAGGAAGCCCAACACAGGGCTCGATCCCAAGACTCCCAGGACGCTGAGCTGAAGGCAGGTGCTTAACCAACTGAACCACCCAGGCATCCTTGTCCACAACAATTTTCTAAGGAAATGGAAGTCTTCTCTCGTCCCTCAGATAAATAGATAAATTTGACTCTATTAAATAGAGTCAAATATTAGATTTGACTAATAGATCTAGTAGATCTATTAGTCAAATAGGTAATAGATAAATTCTTTAAATAGAAAGATAGAAATTCTTTAAATAGAAAGAAAGATATTCTTTAAATAGAAAGATAAATTCTTTAAATAAATTCTTTAAATTCTTTAAATAGAAATTCTTCCAGGCCTCCTTTCTCTAATTGCGTGTATGTGATGCGGTCCTGGAGGGCTGCACTATCTTCCCTAGACAATCAGCATGCTAATAGGTTTTCTGTGAAAGGCTTAAGATGGGTCTGTAGATTTGACCTGTGATATGATATTGAAGACTTCATAAAGTAGAGTTAGATGAATCAAAATGCCACATTATATCTGCCTGAATGTGCACTGCTACCAGAGCCCCAGAAACCAGCCCTCAGTTTGTAGGGAAGTTTATTTAAAGAGCAAGTAAAACTCTGTCAGGCAAAGAAAAGCAAATGCAGCTTTCAGCTCATCATAGGTTCTTGGGATTCTGAGTCTGTGAAAGATTCTTCTAGGAAGCCAGAGAGAAAAACTTGGGGATACCAGATAAAGTAACTATTTCTAGAATTTGAATAAAAAATAAAAATGAATGAAAGTGCAATTTGTAAATTGTTTTTTCACATACAAAAATTCCTTCAGATATTCCTCATTGCATTTTCCATTGGGATCGGGTGAGGAGACATGGATTGGGACTACTTAAGGGCACTTCCCCCTCAGGAACCTGAGACTATAGCTTATTTATAAACTGTCTTTTATCTAATTTACAATCACTATTTCTTCATCTTCATTCCCAGAAGCCCCCTCCTTCCTAAGAAATACCTATATCCCAAATAATTGAAACTTTTACTCAATTTCTTTGCAGGCCAAACCCCAACAGGGTATCACTTATTACAGTTAATGGCTTCCCAAAGACTTTTCCTGTGTAAAATCACCACTCATTCCTGAGGATTATGGTCTTTGTTTGTTTGTTTTAGATAGCCCAACATGGGAGTCGAACTTAACCACAATTCTGAGAGCAAGACCTGAGCCGAGTTCAAGAGTCAGATGCTCAACAGACTGAGCCACCCCAGGGGCCCCAAGCATTATGGGTTTAACGCCTAACAATCAGCCACTTCAGTCTTTACATCTTCATCCTAATTCAGATCGTTGTTTTATTTCCTTGAGGTATTGAGAGCCTGTTATCTGGTATTCTCTTTGGTCTCAGTTTGCTCATCGTTGGTAGCTTGTTCAGAAATACTCCCATTTGGCTCTTTCCTCCCTGTAACTGGGTCCTTTGGTTCCCATCCCCTCTCTCCTTGACTCTGGCTGTGGCCACACATGACTTGTTTGGGCCAGTAGGACAATAGCAAATACAACACATCAGACACTTCCCAGTTGTTCCCCTTGTGTGTGTGGTTTCCTCTCTTGCTATTCTTTTAAACACTAAGAGCCATGTAAAGAAGGCAGGACCATCAAGTCTTATGTGATGAAAAACACAGCTCAGTTATTTGTATCATCTGGCCAACAGCGTGCCCACTGCGAGACAGGTAGAGGAGGCCCTGCTGATGATACAGCAGCCAGCCCATGTGCCAGCTCTTGGCAGACACAGAGGTGAACCCTCGGAGAGCAGCCAGGCAGGCCCTGGCCAGGAGAAACATTCAGCCAGTCTGCAGAATTCAGCCTGCAATACATGCGTGTGGTTTGAAGTCAGTAAGTTTGGGGATAGTTTGTGATACGGCAGAAGATAACTGATGAGTTAAAAATGAAGGTAGTGGTAGTATTTACCTCAGCAGGCTGTCAGTGTGGATTAAATGAATAGTTCTTGACGTAGAAGGTGCTGTGTAAATGCAGGTTATTGTTGCTGAGTGATTTAAATGCTACGTATCTTTGGCTGCTCTGAGTTGTAGATCAAGAGCAAAGCTTTCCCTGGTGCCTACAACTAAGACCTTTCTGACTTGGATGGGCTTCAAGCTTTGGATGTCCCATCTGGACTCCAGGCAATGAAAATCTCCAGAACGAGGGGAGAAGAAAGTCCAGTCAGCTGCCAGACAGGCCGCGGTATTTAGTCTGCACTCCAGCTCCTCACCCTGTGGCGCTGGGCATCCTTCCCAGCTGGTAATTCCCTTCACAGAGAAAAGCTCGGAAATCTCACTGAATATCAACGAAAAGGTCCTGAAATGTTGGTCCTGAAAAAGTGGAACTGTGTGTATTATTTGTTAGGGAATATTGATGCCACACTTTCAGACTACAAGAGCAATGGTTTGTAAACTGGGATGGATCTATTTTTGACTCAAACTCATTTACTGTCTAGCTATATTGTTTCTCATAAAATATATTTCCCAGCTCTCTCCACTGGAGGAACACATGCAGGGTCACCTGTAACATCTTCTTTCTTTCTTTTCTCTTTAAGGCAAATTGGGTAAACCATTAAGCTCCCAGGTGGGTGTTTATAGTAAAGCTGCAGATGAGGCAAATTACTTCCTCATCTTTAAAACAGTGATCTCTACACTCTCCTCCATCTTTTAAATTGAGACTCTCAGAGTATTCTGCCTATCTTATGTAGCACTTCATGTAAGTGGAGACACCGGGAGTGTGCTGTGTCTAAAAAGACTTAAGCAGCAGAAGAGAACCTGTCTCATTTATCAGCTGCAGGGACAATATATATTTAGAAAATGCATCTCATCGGTAAGTTGGGGTATTTTTGGCTGGGTGTTTAGGTTATGCAGAGTTATAAAATGTGTTTGTGTAAGGGTGTGTCTGAGTGGTAGGGCTGGGTGGGGGGTGGGTTTCTCCTTTTGTCCTGGTTGCTTCTCTTTGGTTGCATAAATTATTAAAAAAAAAAAAACTGTTTCACATATTTGTAACATGTTTCTTAGTTTGTTTTAATGGTAATATTCAACATGAGTAAAGATACGAATACACAAATATATACAAATATGAATATATATAACAAAAATACATAAATATATTTAAATTATGCAAATATATATGTGCAGTGTTTGTATAAACACAGTGTTTCAGTTTATTTGACGCAAGGTCAAGTTCTTGGTGTCTTTGAAAAATGACTCAGAAAGAACCTTTGAAGGGTATTCAGTCCAACTTAGGTTTACAAATGAGAAATTTGAGTGTCAGAGTGGTTATTTCATTCAAGGTAAGTGGTCCGTGACCAAGGCAGAACTAGACCCTGGCCTTCTAACAAGGAGCTCAAGTCAGTGTTTATCATATTTGGCTTAACAGTAACAGCACATATAATTACATATAAAAAGGAATGCTTAACCAGCAGGGCTCAAAGGAACACATTGTATGAATTGCTGGGAAGTGATTTTGAAGACCTCCTCGAAGCAGATGTTAACAGTGAAAGAATATAGCGCCAGCCATAGTCGTCATCTGCTGGGGTCCGCCAGAGCTGGCAGCAGTTCTCTGAACCTCTAGCAATACTAAATGCTCCCTGAATAACGAAGCAAGGCCCTTGCCCTGGAGATAACGCAGAGGCTCACAAGTGAGTCAGTTATATGAAAAAAAAAATTATGTCAGTCCCTTGCGGTATACGCATTTAAATAGTTCTGAGGCAAGGCTAAAATCTGCACCTGCCCTAGGATTTCAATTATATGTGAAATCTAAAAAACAAAACTAAACAAACAAAAGCCAGAAATAGACTGATGAATACAGAGCACAAACTGTGGTTGCCAGAGGGGAGGGGTGGGAGGAAAGCGGGAGCAGGTGAGGGGAGGCATCGAGTCCCACTTACAAGAAGTCACGGGGATGACAAGGGCAGCAGAGGGATTACTACAGGCCAGTGATAGCTTTGTGTGGTGACAGATGGTAACTGCCCTTAACTGTGCGAGCATTTGGAAATCACAGAGTTGTCTAATCACGCTGCTGTACATGTTAAACATATTCTGTCAGCTGTACTTCCACTGAAAACTGATCTGCACCTACAATCTCTCTACCAGTATAAACGGTTGTGTTTTCCTGGTCTGTGTTTCTGTCTCCCCCCCCACCCCCACCCCCAATGCACAAATAGTATACTGGAGCATTTTTTAGAGTATGTAAAGATAAGGCAGAGGGAGGATTGCTCTCCCAAATTAGTGCTGGCGATGGGTAATCCAGGGTGTTAAAATTTTAAATACCGAGACTATGGTTTTTTGTTTTTTGTTTTTGTTTTTTTTTTAAATTTCTTTTTCATTACAGGTGATAGAAAAGTAAAAGAGCAGGGTGGTGCCTGAGTGGCTCAGTGGGTTAAAGCCTCTGCCTTTGGCTCAGGTCATGATCTCAGGGTCCTGGGATGGAGCCCTGCATGGGGCTCTCTGCTCAGCAGGGAGCCTGCTTCTCTCTCTCTCTCTGCCTGCCTCTCTGCCTACTTGTGATCTGTCTGTCGAATAAATAAATAAATTCTTTAAAAAAATTTTTTTTAAAAAAGTGAAAGAGCTGTCGGCAGCAGACTTATTTAATTTAAAAGAACAACCATTAAAAACACATGAAGAATTTTTTTTCTCTCCACTATTGTTATTACAATACAAAAAATTTTGCTGTTTTATATTCAACCTCAATTTGGGTTAAAGGAGGACAATTTGTACCTCGTCAAGTGTTTTTGAAGGTTTTCAAGGCAGATTTAAAATATTTTGGCTTTTAAATTAAGCAGTTTTTTCAAATTTTAAAAGTAAATCCAGGCTTAGCCCTCACAGTCCCGAAGTGCCAAAGGGAATTGAACATAATCTCAACTGACAGAGATGCCCACATGACCCATGAAATGTGAACTTTGGGAAGTCACGTTTTAAATACAACTTGGACATAAGGACAGATAATTCCCTTTGCAGAAGTCACTATAGTTTCCATTGGAAATTACCCGAGTTAGGAGCTGTCCTCCTGGCCAGTGGCTCTGGAGGGGTAGTCATGGACACTGCTTCCTGATAAATACCTTCCTTCTTAATTCAAAAGCCCTGAAGAGCTTTTGAAGACAAAAGTTATCTCATTTTCACTTGCTGTTAAGAAACTGAAAATAACTTTGAAAAGTGTACAATAGAAAGCTGACCCTTGACTATATATAAAGCCGGCCTTTGGTTATCATTCAAGCTCTTCTTTTGGGAAATCTGACTGAGGGCCCCGAATGACAATTCTTTGGGAGACTCTGGTCTGAGATCCTGCATCCCCTCACGACTGAGAAAGGAAAAAGCAAAAACATTTTGAAGAAAAATCCTAAAAGAAAGATAAAAGATAGGAAAGTGTGGGTCTGAGGCATTCACACTTCATCATTCCTTCTACAAAGTTGACTGGTACCCTCGGTGCAGTGTTCACCAGATGTGCTGGTGATGAGCAAGACAGACACTGCGGGGCCTGCTCTGAGCTCTTTCTATTGGTGTCAGGAGAACTACAATTAAATGAGCAACTACAGTGGTGTGTGGTAAGTTCCCTGGTAGGGCAGAGCTTCGTAGCATGTCTGAAAAAGAATGACATAAGGGATAATTAAAGCTAAATCTCTGGGGATGAGACTCAGGCTTTGTAGGGTCTAGAAACTCCTGGTAATTCAAATATGCAGTCAAAAATTGAGTCATTGGGGTGGGGCAGGTTAAGTGTAGGATGCTAGGTGAGCACATGGTTCTCAACACTTAGAGGACATCAGAATCACCTCTTCACTTCTTTTTTTTTTTTTTTTTAAGATTTTATTTGTTTGACAGAAAGAGATCACAAGTAGAGAGAGAGAGGAAGGAACAGGCTCTCTGCCTAACAGAGAGCCCAATGCAGGACTTGATCCCGGGACCCTGAGATCATGACCTGAGCTGAAGGCAGAGGCTTAACCCACTGAGCCACCCAGGCAGCCCACCTCTTCCCTTCTTAAGCACAAATGCTGGGCTCCATCCTCAGAATTTCTGATCCATAAGACTGGGGTGTGGAGAGGCCAAGAATTTCCATTTCTAACAAGTGCCCAGTGATGTGGATTCCGTGGGTCCCGAGGACCACATTTTGAGAACCACTGTGGTAGTACCAATTATTCTAGCTGAGAGAGCCGAACCAGGTGTCCCAGAAGGGTGATATTTGAGGTAAACTGCAAACACTGATGGGGGTTAGGGAGGTGTGTGAGAACACAGAAACACTGTCTGAGTGTGTGGTGGGCAGAAGATGGAGAAAAGGTTTCATTCAGAGGGAAATATTGGGCAAGGGTCCAGAAATAGATCTGCAGGGCTGACGGAATGTTCACAATAAATGGCTACAACCAGATCATGGCGGGGTGGGGTGGGGACAGTACAGTCCCACTGAAGAATGTGGGATGTGTTTTAAGAGTAATGACTAGGTATAGGGTGTAATGAGATACATAAATTTTTTGTAAATTTGCAGTGAGTACATTATTGAGCTTGGGTTAAAGATGGACAGAAATGGAGAAAGTCCAGTAAAGAAGCTGTTGCAGTTTTCAAGTAAAAGAGGAGAGTTTGCAAAAGGATGAGAGCAGTGGGAAAGGAGAGCAGGACAGATTCCAGAGGCCCATGAGGTAGAATAATAGGATCTGGTTACTGAATGAGGGTGGAAGCAGGGGAGAGGGAGATGAGGAATGAAAACCTGACTGGATTTGGTAACAGGTGTTAGTAATGTCTCTCCACAGGTGTTAGGGTGGTCAGTGGCAGTAGAAGATGATCTTGGACCCACTAAGTTTGGGGTGCTTGGAAAAGCCTTATTTATTTAAAAAAAATTAAGATTTTATTTATTTTTTTGACAGAGAGAGACAGCAAGAGAGGGAACACAAGCAGGGGAAGTGGGAGAGGTAGAATAGGCTTCCCAAAGAGCAGAGAGCCCGATCCTAGACCCTGGGATCAGGACCTGAGTCAAAGACAGATGCTTAATGACTGAGCCACCCACGTATCGCTTGGAATACCTTTAAATGGAGAGGTTCAGGAGGTAGATGCATGATCTGGATGGAGTTCAGTATGAGCTGGAGATAAATGTGTGGCTTGGTTGCCAGCATGGAAATGGCAACGGAAGGCGTGGGTATCCAAGGGGACTAGAGAATGAGCAGGTAGAATGAGATAAATGGAAGGAAGATTGGGTTCATGGGTTTCTTGGGTTCTGGAGACTCTGATGGCTGAAACTGAGATAGTCCTGTTCACTGCAGGATGAATGATCCTACTCTGTCTCAGAGGTAGGGTTGAGTAATGTGAGAGAGAGAGGTTCGGAACTGTCTACATATGAAGGATTCGTGATTGCTCCTTGTTATGTCTAGGACAGGAGCCTTTAATCTTCCTCCCCTGCATGTGGCTAGAAGAGACCACGAGGAGCTCTGCAGGCTGGTACCGCCAGACCCCATCAGGGTGACCGCTGGGGGAAGGCAAGGCTACCCCGGGGCCGATTTAGGATTCTCAAACACTGAACTCTAAACCAGACCTCTAAAGATAGAAAGCCTCTGGCTGCCAGATCTGCCTTTGCCCTTGAGGAAAACACTTGAGGCCTAAGATCTACTCTGGGTGAGCTCGAGGTGGGGACGGTGGTGGGGCGCCTCTTTGTTTTCCCATACATACAGGACTGCTGTGTGTACGGCACACTTTCTGTTACTTAGTCTGGGGCCGTACCTGTAACTATAGGGACTTGGGTTAAATAAAAAGGGGAAGGGGGCCCTATCCTCAGGAAACTTATTAATAGGGATTTAACAGACATTTTTTAATCCAGTATGTCAGGAATAATGTAGAACGTAGTTATAAACGTTCTAAAATTGTAGATGTCAATGTAATAGTCAACTGAAAAACAACAAAACCTCCCGCACCTGTTTTCTAGCTTTTATTCTCATTCAGGAGAGAGCGAGAACTGCAGGTCCGTCACCCACCTCCCCACCCCTCCCGCCCACACTCACACTTAAACTACGAAAACCACGTCCCCGCGCATCCAACCAAACAGATCCTCACAGTCCCTTCATCCCGCGGGGCTTCTGCAGCGCCCCGGAGAGCGCTTGCCGCTGCTCACTGCTGCCACCATGCGGGCAAGCGTAAGCATGGAACGTCCGTCCCTTCCGTTACTGAATCCAGACAAAGAAATGCAGAATAACAACTTTCCCTATTGATATTCTTTTCCCTCTTTCATTCCCTCACTTCCTCTCCCCTTTTTCTTGTCTTTTTCTTTCTTTCGGTTTTTCTTTTCTTTTCTTTCTTTCTTTCTTTTTTTTTTTTTTTTGAGGGAGGCACACTTTAGAACACTATAAACTTACAGTATTAGCATCTGAACAATTTCTCTTTTTAAATTCACCAGTGGCCTAATATTGTGGGATTTTTTTTTCAGGGTGAACGGTGGGGGTGGTTCAGGTAATTTTCCTCACTTTTTTTACCAGCTTTGATTTAGGCCACACACAGAAGCGGATAGAGCCTGATGAGAAATGAGCTGAGTACCAAAAGTAAAGATAAACCACCTCTTTTCCCCTCTATTTCAAAGAACCTATCCATTTCAGATGTTGGAATCTGTCTTAAGGATTTTTAAATGTCTTTCTTTGCCGATTTGACATCATCCTTCACAATTTAACTCAGCATGGCTTAAATTTCAAACAATAGTGTTAATCTACTCAATCAAATTATATGGTACTAATTAATAAACTACAACACATTCTCTACCAGAGTATCACCTTACTCATGTTTTAAAAGAAGCAACAACTATGGTGAATTAAATAAAATGAAAAAAAAAAAAAAACCCTTCCACTTTCACAACTGTCTTTTTTTTTCTTTCTTTTTTTTTTTTTAAAGATTTTTATTTATTTATTTGATAGACAGAGATCACAAGCAGGCAGAGAGACAGGCAGAGAGAGACAGGGGAATGCAGGCTCCCCGCTGAGCGGAGAGCCCGATGCGGGGCTCGATCCCAGGACCCTGAGACCATGACCTGAGCCGAAGGCAGAGGCTTAACCCACTGAGCCACCCAGGTGCCCCTCAACTGTTAGTCTTTTCACATCAGGCAGAACAGGATCCTTAGCTCCTGGAAAGCCTGAAGTGATGGATGGTTTCTCTATATTTGTCCCTACTGATTTATTGGACTTGATAAATCTTGTATCTCAGCTGGGGAACCCTGGATATCTGATCCAAGTATTTATAACATAATTGGAGAAGACAATTGCTGGTACTGTTTTTTGCTGGTGTATCACACTTGAAGACCTAACAGGGAAATAGGATCCCCGCCCACCTCTGGTGTCACCAGAGAATCCAAGAGGAGAAAAAGGAAATGAGACGTGCTCTTACCATTATCGTTGCCTTGCTTGATTTCCTCTGCCGTCCGATCTATTAATACATACAAAGACCAAACCACACAGGTGATCGCAATTACGTGGAATGTGACTGAGCAGAATATTTTCCTCCTTTCGCTCGTGGTCATCTGTAGTTTCTCCCACTGTAATCATAAATGAATCACACAACACTGAGTTTCTTTTTTCTTTTTTTTTTTTTTAAATTTTATTTATTTATTTGACAGATCACAAGTAGGCAGAGAGACAGGCAGAGAGAGGGGGGGAAGCAGGCTCCCTGCTGAGAAGAGACCACCCCCCCCCATGTGGGGCTCAATCCCAGGACCCTGGGATCATGACCAGAGCTGAAAGCAGAGGCTTTAACCCACTGAGCCACCCAGGTGCCCCAACACTGAGTTTCTAGCTAGGGAATTTTGCTCTCCATTTATATCCCAGACATACACCACGAATAGAGGAAAAACATAAAATATCCACAATTTCACACAACATGACAACATTCAAATAAGTCTTATGTGGCAAAGATATGGAATCATAACCCCTGGAGTTATATATAACTTAAATATATATTAAAATGAAAACAAATATCTTCCTGTTCTCCGAACAAATTAAATCAAGTAATTTCTGTTTCACTAGCCTGTAGTCTCCTTATTTGTGACACAGATGAGGTAGTTTTACAGTTGGACAATTTTTAGAAAACATTTCCTTTCAGGTTTCTGTATATCACCTCCTTGTGGTACTAGATTATAAGTAGTAATAAATAGACTCTTCCTGGATGAATACTTAACTGAATACAGTGTTGCCTTCTTGAACATATACATTAACAAGTGTTTGAATGGCTGAATAATATCTATGAGAGAAAGTTACCATTTGCTAACAGCCCTTGTTCTAGAGAACACATTTTATCATCTAGGTAATGGGAGAAAAATCATCCTTTGAAGCATAGTCTGCTGCTACTATTACTCTCAAAATCACTGTCCCTTAGTCAAACACTCCTCAGAAAGTAGAGGGCTGCTCCCTCCAGGGACAGAAGAGGGCCACAATTTCTTTTTTTTAAGATTTTATTTATTTGACAGAGAGAGAGATCACAAGTAGGCAGAGAGGCAGGCAGAAAGAGAGATGGGGAAGCAGACTCCCTGCCCAGCAGAGAGCCCGTTGTGGGGCTCGATCCCAGGACCCTGAAATCATGACCTGAGCTGAAGGCAGAGAGGCTTTAACCCACTGAGCCACACAGGCACCCTGAGGGCCACAATTTTTACATTGTCAAGTTCAGGTTTATGAAGGAATGTGTCCATTATTTACTTTGGAGAAACACACTCTCAAAATCTGAATGCCTTGACACCTACTGTATCATTTCATTTCTGTGTTAGGAATTGTGTCTTTAGTTTTCTTTGCACTATTTCTTTCTTTTTTTTTATTACCATATAATGTATTATTTGTTTCAGGGGTACAGGTCTGTGATTCATCAGGCTTACACAATTCACAGCACTCACCATATAGCACATACCCTCCCTGATGTCGATAACCCAGCCACCTCATCCCTCCCCTACAACCCCCCAACAACCCTCAGTTTGTTTCCTGAGATTATGAGTCTCTTATGGTTTGTCTCCGTCTCTGGTTTCATCTTGTTCCATTTTTCCCTTCCTTCTCGTATGATCCTTTGTCTTGTTTCTCAAATTCTGAGATCATATGATAATTGCCTTTCTCTGATTAACTTATTTCACTTAGCATAATACCCTCTAGTTCCATCCATGCTGTTGCAAATGGCAAGATTTCAGGTTTTGTTTTGTTTTTTTGATGGCTTTTTGTACTAATTCTAAAGAAAAATCAAATCCCTGTGATCTTATTGGAGGTGAACTGATGGGTCAAACTTTTAAGAAATCATCATATTTTCCATTCTTATTATGCTCTCACTAAAGCAAAAGCTTTAGAACTTCAGAGGACCCTATTCCTTTACCAGGGCTCCCACATATAATTCCATGCCCAACTCAGCCAAAGGCAAGAGGGCATATGTTACTGCTCTGTAAGTCCTGGCCGTGTCACCCACTTGGAGACATGAGTGAAATTGCTTAACTTCTTTGGGCCAGTTTCCTCATCTCCACAAGTGGCAGATTGTGGCATAGGTTGTGATGGAGAGGTTTGGGAGGAGGATACATTCTTCCCTTTTTCCTTTCCCAACAGACTCATTCTGTGAGGGTTGGCATCTTGCCCAGCTAGAAGCTGCTTTTCAACCTTCCCCAGCAGAAGTGGGCAATGACTGGTTCCCACCAATGAGATGAGATGGCTATCTACTGGGGTATCGAGTTTTTGTCTTCCAGACACAGGAGCTGCCCCTTCTTCCTACTTTGTTACCTGGAATTCATAATTAATGATGGGAGTCCCAACAGCCACCTTGCAACCTCAAGGAAAAGTCGTGAGAACTGGGGAGACCTCAGTCCAATAAGCCATGTTTCATTTCTAGATGCCCACTTATATGGGAGGAAAATAAAGCTCTGCCTGATTGAGCCATTGCTTTTTAGGACTCAGCTAGAAGAAATGCAATTCACAATAAATGCAATTTATTGTGTCAAATGCAATTCCTGATAAAAGAATTAAATGAATACTTCCTAACTTCCCTTCCAGTCTGACAATTAAGATCCTATAATTTCATTAGTAAGAAAAGTACAGGACTTAGTGCCTGATCATCATGCTCCAGAAAGCTTGGGAAACACTTTAGAGAAATAAATGTTTCATTTCCAAACACCATCCATTCCCCTCCTGCTGGATCTTCGTCAACACGGTTTTCCTTGTAAGGGGCTCTTAGAGCGAAATAAAAAATTTACACTTCACCTTGTACTTTTTTTCCCTTAAACTATATTTTGTATATTATTCCAAATAAATAATGGAGAAATCTTGGTAATGCAGCTCTGGGAAAACCAGGTGCTTCAATCTAGGATCTGTTTTTAATTAATCAGCATTGAACTGAGAAGATTTTAGTATGTGTATTTTAGCTTTTATCCTAAGTTCGCTCCAATTTTGTGAAAGATTTATTTTTGGAATTCTTTTTTGTCACCCATCCATTGTCACGTTCATCTGAATAGCCTAATTATAAAATAGAATATTATCATTTGGCAATAGCATTTTGTGATTTAATAACTTTTGTGAATTACCTTCTAGTCAATAAAAAATGCAGGATGGTGCAGAAAAGTGGCTTTACATATTCAAATTTCCCAAATGTTCCAAGGGAATGAAAATACTTTCAGTACACAGAATATCCAGACCAAATCAACAGTCATTTGCAAAACTGGTTTGAAAAAGAACCTTAAGAATTGTGTCTTCTTTGATCTAAGGAGCGTCTTGACGGAGTGGCTGAAACACATTCTTCAAATGTAATGAGCCTCAGAGAAAGAAATATCCATGCGGCTGACAGGGCTGGACCACGCCATTTGTAAAGACTCCTTCTGCTTCCAGACACTAGACTCTCCTAAGCTGTCACTTCCTGAGCTTCCCAGTGAAGTGTAAAGGGACCATCAGACTCTCCTGCTTTCCCTTATAAATTCTTACAGGACTGCTCCGGAATTGGAGGCAGCACACAGGTAAGTGCAATGCCACAGCGCCCTCTGCCTAAAGACGACATCACTGCACGCAGTACTCAGCACAGAGCGCCAACAGCAATCCCTGTGTTTTGTAAAATGTTCAGCCATCTCCTCGTGTTTTCACGTTTGTAGCTGAAGTGTGAATACATTTTTCAAGGCTCCGCACTGAGGAATGGATCTAGAGGGCAAGGATAGAAATCTTACTTTAACAAAACTGCCGTGAAGGGGCTCTGATTTAATATTTGGGATGCTGAAATGTAAATACCACTTCACCCAAGGTTTTGTGACAGGACAGTGATAATCTGTCCTGATGCACACAGCCTTTGTGCCCCCTGTCCAGTTTTATGAAGCAGTGTGTGCCGAGGTCCACATGAGCCCAGGTGTGATGTCGACCTTTGGGATCTCTCTGAAGGGACGGACGAGAGCTTTCCCCGTGTCAGGTGGCCGGGTGGGTTAGCTCGGCAGCCGTGTCAGCCTGGCCTGGGCACTTGTTCCGGGTGCAAATTCTCATTTGGAGAGTTCTCCTAAGTCCACTTAGGAGAGGACTCTGTGTTGGCCTGGCGCACAGGCACGCAGAAAATGTTAGCACTTGTTCTGTCACAGATGACACACAGCTCTCTGTGCCTCATTTTTGCCTCCTGGCTGCAGGGCCGTGGGCCATTGTCTTTCTTCCTCAGGTTACTCAGGCTCCTGTCAAATATCCGTCCCCAAGTCCCTCAGTTTTAAGAGGACACATGTGTCGCCAGGCGTACTCAAGGAAGCTGGTGTAGCTGAGAAGCCAGCAGACCCCTTTCCTGCCCTGAGGGGCAAGGGACAGCCATGCACCACAACACACCACTCTGATTTCTTCAGCTCTTTATGCTGGCAACTGTCTTGCCTGGCCCCCATCTGTCGGCAGGTCCTCTTTAACTCGTTCAAAATGGGGGATAAGCTAAAGTGGGCCAAGCCAGTTTCACAAAATCTTAGCACCTCTGACACAGGTGATCTTGCACATTGCTGTAGGCTTTACAATCTTTAGGTCTTTGGTATTTATGTTATTGTTCTTGCCCTTTGGTTCCTTACTGAAACCCCTCAACAATAGAAAGAATTGAGCAGAGCTCTGTTATTCACTCAGAAATATATAACTAGATTTGTTCTGAGGACTTCCAAATTGGAGTACAAATTGATGCAAACATTGTTTCTGTGCAATTTTCCATTCATGCTCACTAAATCAAACTGTGCAGGTTTTCTGGTTATAATTACTTGTATTTGCATTCTGTCCTAAAATATAAAATAAAAAATACCATCCAATAAGAATGCTGTCAATCTTCGTATCAGTGGAGAATAAATGCAGTTCACTTGCACAATAGCAAGGTATAAGGGCTGGGGACTGCTTTACTCCTCCATTTCCTCTTCTTCCTTGACGTAGTTCCAACTACATTTTCTAACTTTTTAAAAAAATTTATTTTATTTTCAGTGTTCCCGAATTCATTGTTTATGCACCACACCCAGTGCTCCATGCAATACGTGCCCTCCTTAATACCCACCACCAGGCTCACCCAACCCCCACCCTTCTCCCCTCCAAAACCCTCAGTTTGTTTCTTAACAGCTTTAGCAATCAGAATTATCAGCAAGCCTATTGAATGATGGAGCAAATAGCAACCACTAGGTGGCGCCAGGTCCACATCATAAGAGTAACCAAGCCTTCTCCCTGCGGAGACTCAGGAGCTCCCAGCTCTTTCTGGTCATTTCAGCAACCCGGCATAAATGCAAAACCACACCTAACTGTCCCTCCTGGTCATAACACTTTAAAAATTCTGAACCTACTGATCATATGGTAGAGTTTTACTGTATGTGCGTGAAAATAATACCCGGGACAGCACATCTAAAGTTGATTACATTATCTGCAAGCTTTAGTAAGATGCACTCTACTGGAGGATAGCAAGTAAACCCTGCCAAAGTTCTGAAGCTTCCTTTACTGGTGAAGTTTCTAGAGGGCCCACTGGTGTGGGGCAGTGGTTCTCCCCCCCCCACCAAGATTTTATTTATTTGACAGAGCAAGAGAGCACAAGCAGGGGAAGTGAAGTGAGAGAGGGAGAAGCAGGTTCCCTGCTTCAGCAGGGAGCCGGATGAGGAGCTCCATCCCAGAACCCTGAGATCCTGACCTGAGCTGAAGGCAGAGGCTTAACTGACTGAGCCACCCAAGCACCCCTCTTTTTTTTTTTTTTTTTTTTGATGGAAGAATAGTTGACACGTTACATTAGTTCGAGGTGTACAATATAGTGAGTGATTCACAAGTCTATACATACCCTCTGCTCACCACAAGTGTAGCTACCATCTGTCACCATACACTATTATTAGGCCATTGACTATATTGTATCCTTATGCTGTACCTGCCGGTGACTTAGTCATTCCATAACTGAAAGCCCGTACATCCCACACTCCTGATCCGCCCGCCCTCCTTTCCGCAACCATCAGTCTGTTCTCTGTATGGAAGGTCTGTTTCCCAAGGCAGGGGTTCTTAAAAAGTGTTCACCGGAAGCATCAGCTTGGGTCTTGTTAGTGTTAAATTAATTGAAGAAGGAGGCCACCGGGCTCAGGTGGCTCTAATGGCACGGCAACCTGCCGAAGCCAACCCAAATCTAACCCTCTACATGCCGGAAGGCGCCGAAATGGAAACCTAAGGACAAGCAGTCACCAGCAGCCAACGAGACTATGAGCTTCCTCCAGACAGACGACTCCCTCTCCCGGCTCCTGCACCTTCTCTGTACGTCTCTCCCCTGGATCCCGTGGAGAAAGCTCTCCCAACACTTTCTGGTTCTGGCCTGCCTGACTCAAACTAGTTTTGTTCAGCTAAACTCTCAAATATTTTAATATGCCCGAGTTGATCTTTTTAACATTGGAAATGTAAAGTTTGGGGCCCGCACGGGACTTACTGAATCAGAAACTCTGAAGGCGGGGTCACGTGATTCCGATGCAAGGTGGACCTTGAGAAGCACCTGTCTCCTGACACTCGGCAGAGTTGAATGGCATCTAGGCTAGAAAGAGCACTTGCCACTCCCTGTCATAAACTAATTAGTAGCCCAGGAAAGGGAGCTCAGCAAACCAGTTTGGTTACCTGGCTGTGATACAAATATTTCAGGTTGAATAAAACAAAAAAATCAGTGAATTTGTTTGGAATAAAATAATTCGATGTTAGCTCATTAATCACTAAACGCTTTCATATTTTATTTATTTATTTAAAACTATTTCATTTTTAATTTTAATTTGCATATTAGTGTTACGGCACATGAGAACATATTAAAATCTGATTTTCTTAGTTATAATTCAAATACCGTGGGAGAGAACCAAACAACAGACTCTTCACATTTATGAGGCATAACTCCTGAGACCTTAATGAATCCTCAAGTTCACAGATATTCCTTGGTAAATCCATTTCTCTCTTAAAAATGGATTGAAAAACCCTGAAAGAAAATTGTGACCTCTTCAGGCTTTAGGTGATGTATCTTTTTAAGCACTTTATTTATTTATTTGTCAGAGAGATAGAGAGAGCGCACAAGCAGTGGGAGTGGCAGGGGCAGAGGGAGAAGCAGGCTCCCTGGTGAGCAAGGATCCTGATAGGAGACTCAATCCCAGGACCCTGGGATCATGACCGAGCCAGAGGCAGATGCCGAATCGACTGAGCCACCCAGGTGTCCCTCTTTTCGTGACATTTCTACAAACTTTATAAATGGGAAACAAGACAACCAGACTGAGATGTGGAGGGTGGATAGTTGGCTCAGCTCACTGATGAGTTAGGGTGCTCATTATCTGACACAAGTCAGAAAGCATCCACGACTCAAACTTGTCCCTCAAGAGAATTACAAATAACCATGCCCGTGGATCTCCTGGTTTTCCTACCAAGATCCCAAACTTCAAGTGCTATATCCATAAACGTCCTGTGTGACTACTCTAATCTCTTGAAATCATCCTCCCCCTCCCCTACAGTTCCCTCTTCCACTTTGGGTCCACCTCCGATACAGCTGATTTAACATCTTTCATGCATGGTTCCATGTGAAGGGGAATTCTCTATTTTTGGTTGAATGAAGCTCCTCTGTTTCTCCTGACAACAGGACAGGAGGAATGGTCTTGTACTGCAAGAGGGTTTAGGACCTATATCCCCAAAAATATGCAAGAGCAAAGAGTGAGGGGTGGGTCATGTGTCCAGATGAACCTTCCAAACCTCCAGTGAAATGCAAGTATAGGATTAACAGCTGCCATCTTGGGGATCAGGTGAGCACATGCTGATTTAGAGTTGGGGGAAACAATCATGGATACCCAGGTTGGGTAAAGATAATATAAGTAACTGGCAGTCTCTGAGAGAAATGGTTTATACATTTTTTCCACAAAGAGGAGGAACACCTGGGAATCCGAATCAATGGCTACATTTTACTACCACTCAGTTTGTCTCCCTTGGGATTTAGAGTTGCTGAATAATGGACATTACCTGAACATGGAGGGCAATAAAAATTATTCAGTTTAATAAAAAATATTCAGTTCTAGGAATCTTGTAGAAGTAGAAGTAGTTGTCAGACTTGGCTGTCTAACAGAATCCTCTGGGAGCTAATTCCCAATCTCTACACCAAGGCCTGGCTGAATCCAGCACTGAGAAATGAGCTATGCAGTTTCAAAGTTTACTATGTCTGATATTCGAGGGGCACTTGTTTAAAAAAAAAAAAAAAACAAAACAAAACGAGGGCTCTGGGTTCAAATTCTGACTCTACCGCTAAGTGCTGTATGATCTTGGGTGAGTTATTTTAATTCTGTTCTTCTATTTCCTTTCCTGTAAATCGTGATAAGAATAATACCTACTTTACAGGGTCAAGTTAAAGTGAATGAAGTACATGTAAGTGCAGATCAGTATCATGTACTTAACAAGAATTTAATAAATGTTAGTGACTATCATAACTTGGAACTTGCAGTGTCACATTCAATTAAATCTCAATTGTCTTTACCTTCTGGATTAATGCATCATGTTGATAACATAACCGAAGGATGAAGAATGGGTGAGCTGGGATTTGTTCACACAAAATTAAGGCAGTCAAAACCACCCATCCCCATCTATTTTCCAAGTACAAATAGATTTGTTTGTATTTCTGAATGATGAATCTCATAGCAGGGAAAAGCAGTCTGTTTTTGTTAACTATTTGTACAAAGAAGGGTAAGTGAATAATTTACTCTTCATAAACTAAGTAGAATCATTCAAAAGGCTGCACAATGATAGCTTCTTTTCTGTTAGGATTGAAAAAAAATACATCACACGTTGCAATATATGCCTGGTTAGTTTTCATTCTTTTTGTTTGAAAATTCAATTCAAAATGTTATGTTAAGACTTCCCCAAAAAATACTGTTCTGGAAGACGATTTTCATAAAAGGCTGAAGAGACTCAACCATTCCAGATAAATGGAAAGCATTAATGTGGGTGTGTGGATTATAATTATGTCTTTCCTGAGTAAAGGAGAAGACGAGAGCCAGCCTGATAGGAAACATCCAGAAACATGACCCTGGGTTGCTATTCTAGCTTCGTGATTGCACAACCCAGGAAATTACCTTCTTGGTAACATGAGAATTGATAAGTGAAAGAAATAGCTTATTCTCCTCAAAAGGTGATTAACTTGGGTTTCTACACACGATGGCTCTTAACATTTGCTTTTCAAAAACAAACTTTTTTTTTTTTTTTTTTTGGGGGGGGGCTGACTGATACAATAGTACTTGACTGAGAAGAGTTGGTATGACTTTACAGCATTTACAATAGTACTTGGAAACAGCCTGGTTAAGTAGAAAAGTAGAGGTGTTCTATCAGGGCAAATCCAAGTTATCACACACACAAAAAATCTAAACATCACCGAAACACCTTTGTAAAGCTCTAGAAGGTGCACTTATTTAAAGCAATAATAGTAAAAATAAACTGTATCAATATGACTGTCACATTAGTTTACAATGTGAGTAATACGTTATTAAGAATCATGCTGATGCAGACAGAAGTGTAAATTACCAGATGGGAAACTATCCAAATGCAAAGACACTAGTAGCATCAGAAGCCAGGCAAACACAGATGTTGTAAAGAAGCAGGGGAAACAGGGAGAGTCGGGGTAGGAGCAGGGGGATCCGAGTGGGAGGTGAGGAGCACGACGTGCCAGTCAGGTCAACCAGGCAAGAAGTCACATGCCCAGAGAGGCTCTGGAATGAAATTTCTGAGTCTGTTCCGAGACAGACTCTGGGGTCAGGTCCACCTGGATCAGAGCCATGGGCAGGAAGTCTCCGCTGTCTGATGTGGGGCAAGTGACCTATCTCCTTAAGCTCCAGTTTTCTCATGGGTAGAATTGGGATGATGAAATCATCTCTTATATAGGGTATTTGTTAGAATCATAGAAAAAAACATCCACACATAGTTAGCATTAGTAAACCCTCGAGTAAGCCAGGGGTCCCTAACTGGTTTATGAAACGAAGCTCCATATGCTTCTTAGGCCCATCGTAGTCTCAAAAATATTACTAGTTTTTGAATTCCTTGAAACATAACAAACTCAGTTTGCCTTCGTCCCCACAACTCTGTTTGGTTTGCAGCCCTCTTACTTGACTCATTTATATTACGGGCTTGCTGCCTGTGGGCTACTGAATTTGTGACCCTTGAAGTATTAGCATCAGTAACCAAAGATTTTTAGAGACAGAAGCCATAAGGTAAAAAAAACAGACATCCTGTGTTTTCTGAATCTTCAAGAGCTGTGGCTCTTAGGGGTGACTCAAGGAGTCTCAAGGACCACTGAGTACTAAAAGATGCTCAGAGGGAACAATCTAGAAGACCCAAGTTACTGTACTGATGTGTTGGTATGAAAACTGGTATGTGAGAATATCAATATTACAGGTATAAGTAGACTAAAAAATGTGGCCAGTAAATCCAAAGTCACTTAAATATTTCTATAAAGGATATTAGCTGTATTACATTCAAACTTATCAGAATTACAATGTTCTCTTTTCATTGAATGTATATTATATATTAAATGTATATCTACATATACAGGAATTTTATTTTATATGAAACATTTTTTTTCTTATAAACCTTTTCCTGATCTCTCACTGTTTCCTCTCAAGGAGTTCACGAGAGGTGAGGTTTCCTTTAAGTTTCGAGCAAGGTATTTGTAGTTTCAGGGGAAAAAAAAATAATTGCTGCTGTGTAAAATCGTCCACTAGAGGGTGCAATGATATCACATATGAAGATGACTTGGGCAGGGCCAAAAAAGAAAGAAAGAAAGAAAGAAACGGACAAGTTAAGTCTGTCTAGAGGGGAGAGGTGGTACTTCTCTCACACATGGGCATTGGAGTTGATATGGTAACAGTTAAAATGGCAAATTCTGAGGCTCTGTCCCAGATCCATATGGGGGGGGGGAGACTTAGGAATCTGCATTCTTTAATAATCACTCCAACTGATTTTTCTGTATGCTGAAGTTTGAGGATTACTTCTCTGAGGAAAGAAAAATTTAGGAAAACACTTTAGAGAGAAACTGTAGTTCCTAGTATCCTTTCACAAGAGTGAAAATATTTCCACCTCCCTATTATCCCCCCACCCTCAAATAACTCACCTAAATCTGGGTTGATTATTATGGTCACATAAGAAGACAAATTCCTTACAGACTTAATAGATGCACTTAAAATTTATTTAAAGTTATTCCACCAATACTCAGTTGTCTGTTTCCTCTTGAAGTTCATGGTGAAAATATCCTATCATACACCGTGGAAGAGATGGCAGTATATTACCGCTCCCAAGCACGCTGAGCTGACAGAGATCTATGGTGCTGGGTCAGTGGGGAGTGTTCATTATGGGCTGTGACTTCATACAGAAAACAAAGGGAATAACTGGAACACATTCCCTAAAAAAGCCTGGTTCTTTTCTACACTTTTAAGACCTAGCCTAGGACTCATTGAATTGCCACTGCCATCTATGAGGTTATTCCTCAGAAGAAATAAACACTCCCCCAAAATATGCATTTCTCATGTTTATTTCTTTTGTGTCTCCCTTCTTTCCTCCTCAGTGACTATCCATAGCTCACGTGGGTCTACATAGGCCACTGCTTACTCTTTGTAGCTAGGATGATCATAGCCTTGCAGTTTAGGAGAATGTACCTGTGCACGAAGCAGAACCATAGAGATAGGGAATGTTAGAAGACTTTTAAGAAGACTCAGCTTTAACCCCTCATTTTCTACATGGAGACACTGAGGCCCAGAGAACTGAGTTGATTTGCCCAGAGTAATACAGTAAGTTATATGTAGTTTATTTGTTTTCCAAGCTCTATTGAGTAGTGGATCTTTTCAATCAGGAACATCATAATGTATCAGATATTTTCTAGGTGTGAACAAGATAACCCAAATCCCTGCTTTTGTGAAGTTTACATTAGTGTCATAATTGTGGAGTTTATGTATTAGAACGGGCACTGTATGATTGTGATTTTGTGATTTCATGAATGCGTCTATCTTTCTCCCAACTGTCTTCGTGTGTGTGTGTGTGTGTGAGAGAGAGAGAGAGAATGAGAGAGAGAAAGACAATGAGAGAGAGGGAGAGGGAGTGTATGTAGTTATCTCTCTAAAATAGTCCTTAGGGTGGCAGTAAAGAAAAAGAGTTTTTTCCACAGAGTCTCGATGTACAATGTCAATTCTACTGACAGATCCTTGTCAATACTTATTCTGAGGCCCCTACTTCTATGCTGCTTTAACAGTAGGGTCACATCTGAACATTGTATATAATGTGATTGGGTTGAGTTTTTCTTGGTCATGGTGGTGTTTTACTCTCACATAAACTTTTGAAATAAATCTCATAAATAAATATATATTCTACTCCAGTTTAAATGGCAGACAATGAAGCTTTAATCTCTAACTACTGATTCCTATTTTAGATATAATGACACAAGGATAATACAAATAAAATCAGTTTTACCAGTACTTTGACATCAAGCACAATTCGTTTTTCCATACATTACCTTTAAACTTGTTTTGGCATTTTAGAGACAAAGCTTTTGCTGAGAGTTTTGTCCTAAAACTGAAGCCTTTTTATTAAATAATGGAGTTCTTTGGGGTTTCTAGGGGTATATAAATTTTCTTAAATTGATGTAAAATGTTGCATTTACTTTTTCTGGTGAGAGGTTCATACTTTTCATTGATTTCTCAGAGAGGTCTGAGACACCTTCCAGATTAAGAGCTCTTGCTTTAAACTGCTCTCTCTTTAACTGATTTAATAGTAACATATACACTTCTTACAAAATAAGGAAGCACAGTACCAGGAAGGGCGGGAAGTGCATATAATTAATCTCCACAGGCTAGAAATGAAACTTAGGGTTAGAGGATGTGACATGTTTGGAAAACCGCAACTGGCCAGTTTCCTCATTTGCAGCACTTAGAAGGGATTCCAACTCTCAAATGCTGTCTCTCAGCCTACTGGGGGTGGGAGACAATGTGAAAAGCTCATTACTGTTTACATGTGAATGTTCAACTGTGTTCCCCTATTTTGTCATATAGGAAGGCAACTGTGTCCCATCCTGCCATCCCTAAATCTCGTGTTCTTCCGTTTAAGAAGTTGCTTTCAATCAAGGAAAGCTTCTGGGTAGCCAAGCATTTTATGTCAGTTTAGAGGACACCAAAAACAAATTGTTCAGGACCTCCGGGACCCCTTGCCAAGAGATCTATTTTGAATAAGGATCCCTTATGTCTGGTTGCTCTCTGTGTGGAAGTTCTTGAGACACAAGTGATACTTGTTCACATTCTAGAACAGATTCCATTTTTTTTCCTAGAGTTTAAGAGTGAAAAGTGAATACGAGAGGAATTCTTATTCAAAAGTTCTTATTTAATAGCCTCTCATTCTCTCCCCTCGCTACCCCCAGCTATCTCTTTAGAAGTCTAATAAAAATGGGTTGGCCTTGTTTCTTTCTCCATGTCCTTCATTCCCAGTCATTAAAATTCTGATAACACACCTTTTTCCACAGCAGATTCAGTTGTCAATTTCAATAATGGCACTGAATCCCTGCAAAGGGATAGAAATCAAATAGTAAGCCAATCTAATAGTATTCTACTAATTTGTTCTCATAAAAAGCAAGAGGCGAAGGTCAGTTATCCTACATTGAAAATGGAGCAGGGATGTTGAATAATTCCTCCTTAAACATTCTCTCCCCCTTATTAAATATCCCCTTTCTATTAAAGATCATAAAATGCTTCCGACGCTTGAGCTGAGCATGACAAATGGGAAAGAGGGGAAGGTGAACTTCGGGTTATGTGAAAATTTACAGGGTTCTGTGGGATAAAGATTCATCTGAGGAAACTGCAAAGAGTCAGAGCAGGAAGAAGAGGTGAGAGGGGGGGAGGCGGGACGGGGGATGAAGAGCCTTGGGTATCGACCCAAAGCAGGGAGTTTGGAGCCCAAGATCGACACGGATTAATGGATGGGGACAAGTAGAAAATGTTCTTCCCAGATATCCTCCATGGAATTTGTTCAAAAGAAATTATGCCTGGTTGAAGTGAAAACCAAGACCACAGGAATGCAAGTGTGGGCTGATATCTTTGAGTGAGACGGCAGAGAGCTTGTCTGTCCTTCTGAGGAGATGGGGAGAAGGAGGGCTTACGTGTGTTGGGGGGTAGCTGAGAGGAAGTGGATGCCTCCGACTCCATGGCGGGATTGCTGTCCTGCTGCTGGACTCCCCAAATGGTGAACTAAGTGAATTGGGGACAAAATCCACTAAGTGACTGATCTTTGATTCACACAAACAGAGGTGGGACAGCCTGGATGGACAAAGTGTGTAGAAACAGAAAAGATGTTACAGGTGTTTGCAGAAAGCAGGTTCAAGACGTGGATGGGCATTAAGGAGGGCACGTGACGTGATGAGCACTGGGTGCTATAGGTAATTAATCAATCACTGAACACTACATCAAAAACTAATGATGTACTGTATATTGGCTAATTGAACCTAATAAAAAGATAAATAAATAAATTAAAAAAAAAAAAGATTGGATTGTCCCAGGCCATAGATATGAGGTATGGTCCAAGTTTAAGCAATCTCCAAGGAGAAAGAAAGGAGTTTAGGGTTTAAGGCTAAAGGCTTACCAGGGTTTTTAAAGGCTGTTCTCATAGCTGTATGGAGGATAAACTGGAGAGAGGGTGACTGACTAGTAGTTTCTGCTACTAGGTTTTCCCTCCAAGAGAGGGAAAGAACTGATGTCTTAACAATGGGTCTTATTATTATTATTTTTTAAAGATTTTATTCATTTGACAGAGAGAGACAAAGCAAGAGAGGGAACACAAGCAGAGGGAATGGGAGAAGGAGAAGCAGGCTTCCCATCGAGCAGGGAGCCTGACAGGGGATCCGAGGACCCTGGGATCGTGACCTGATTGAGCTGAAAACAGACGCTTAACGACTGAGCCACCCAGGCACCACAACAGTAGGTCTTCTCAAATATAGCTTCTACTTTGGAGAACACTGATACTCTCAAGTGTAAACTCCCTTAACTTCCTGTATTTAGACCAAAACCGTATTTATAACTGCATCACACCCTTTTTACTTCCTTCCCTCTTATTGAAGAGGACAAAATGTCCCTCTGCTGTCCAAATTAGTCATTCCCCATGACTCCGGACCCTTTGATTGTATCTTTTCATTTATTTTTAATTTCTCTGTCTATAATATGTAACCGCCTTCGCTTCCACATGAACACTTGCTTGCATGTTTCTCCCAGTTCTTTCTTTACAGTAGCTCATTGCTTTTATTAATTGCATGTTCATTATAGAAAATTGGTAAAACCCAGAAAAGTAAATCAAAATCACTGGTAATCTCATCTTCAATGTGTCTCTTTAATCTTTTCTTCTTTATGTGCAAGTGAAATATAGGAATATGTAAACATTCAGACCATTTTAAAATGGAAATTTAATTAATATATATTTTATTTCTTGGAAGCCCCAACAGAATGGAGGTGGACTGATGTCAGGAAAGTATGAAGGCAGGTTTCCTCTCTGCTAAGAAGAGGTCAAAGGATCGAGGGAGGAGGAAAAACATACCCAGGCTGGGAGCCTGATGACAACAGGTGTCATGTACACGCTGTTCTCACTCTCAGGGGGATCTTAGAGAATATGTCTAGAGAGGACAACTCTGGGAGACATTGCTGAGATGGAATCCATGCAGGGTCCGAGTCACCTCTCTACGACCCCCCATCTTTAACTTTAAAACCTCTGACTGTCTGCACTTGTACTCCGTCCCATCGGTGGAGCCCAGGAGGACAGGATTTTACCTCCATCCATTGCTTCACACAGTGACTACTAAAAAGGAGTGTCCCCTCCTGTGCCACAGCATTTCTCTGCATTTTCTCCCATCTGCAAAGCAGATGCAGACATTCCCTTTGTCAGGGTTCCAGAATATTTGCACATAGAGGATGGGGGGTGGTCAGCCTTGGACATCTAGTGGGGTGGTAATGGGGAGGCTTCTACCCTATAATTAGTTGGGAGAAGCAAGAATTAAACGACTGTGAGCCACCAAACCCCAACACTGTTTTGTTTACACAATTTTAAAAAGAGACTTCGAGATATAATGGAATATATGGATAATAAATGGATATATATGTATACTGCATATATTTAAAGTGTAAAATCTGGTAATTTTTGACATATATTACACATGTGGGGGACTATCACCACAGGTGATGTGAATATATGAGGATTATGAACATAAACAAAAATATGATTATAGCTGTCATTCCTCAAAGTTTCCTCTTATCCTTTTGTAATTTCTACCACCCACCTCTTCTCCTGCACCTTCTCCAGGCAACTAGTGATAGGCATTTTTGTCATTTTGTCATAGATTATATGCATTTTCTAGAGTTTTATATAAATGTAATTATAATAATATGTGATCTTTTTTGTCTGGCCTTTTTCATTCAGCTTATTATTATTTTTTTAGATTATTTATTTATTTATTTGACACAGAGAGAGAGAGACATCGAGAGAGGGTACACAAGCAGGGGTAGTGGGAAAGGGAAAGGCAGGCTTCCCCGCCAAGCAGGGAGCCTGATGTGGGGCTCAACCCCAGGACCCTGGGATCATGAACTGAGCAGAAGGCAGACGCTTAGTGACTGAGCCACCAGGTGCCCCAGCGTAACTATTTTGACATTCGCACCTATTGTATCATGTATCAATAGTCATTCCTTTTATTGCTGATAGTGTTCTATTGTATGCTACACTACAATTCGTTTATTTGTTCACTTGATGAACATCTGTGCTGTATCCAGTTTTGGGACTACTGAATGTTCAAGTCTTTGTAAAAACATACATTTTTATTTCTACCAGATGAATACCTGGGGGTGAAATTGCTAGATTATATTGTAGGTATATGTTTAATTATTTAAGATGCTGCCAGACTTCTGTCCTAAGTGGTTATATCATTTTATACTTCCGCCAGCAGTGAGTGAGGGTTCAAGTTCCTTTAGAGCCTTCCCAACTTTTGGTATGACCAGCCTGCTTAACTTCAACCATTCTAAGAGGTGTATAGTGATATCACTGGGGGTTTTAATTTGCATTTCTCTAATGACTAATGATGTTGAACATCTTTTATGTTTTCATTTGCCATCTGTGTAACTTTTTTGATGAAGTGTTTATTGAAATGTCCTGTCCATTTTAATTTGTTGGGTTGTTTGATTTTTTTACTGTTGAGATTTCAGAGTTCTTTATGTAAGTGAAACACAAGTCCCTTATCAGCTAAATTTTCCAGAAATATTTTTTCCCAAAATGTGGCTTGACATTTTATCGTCTTAACAATGACTTTGAATAATAGATGTTTTTAATTTTGACAAAGTCCATGATAGCAATTTGTTCATTTATGAATTTTTTTGTGTCATATCTAAATATCTTTGCCTAATCCAAAGGTTTGCTCCTGTGTCTTCTTCTAGAAGTGTTACTGTTTTAAGTTTCACATTTATAGGTTAAAGTTTAGTTAATTTTAAATATAGAGAGAGTTGTAGATCAGATTTTTTTTACATTTATTAAATAGGTCATCCTTTCCTTATTGAATTGCTTTTGCATCTTTGTTAAAACAATTATTTGAATATATATGTGTGGGTCTGTTTCTGGACTCTATTCTGGTCCATTGATTTGTCAGTCTTGATGAATATGACTACATATTTCTGCTGTTTTATAATATGTCTTTAAATAAGGCAGTGTTAGTCCTTCAAATATATCATTTAAAAATTTTTTTTTTTAATTTTTAGAAAGAGAGAGAGAACACATGCAGGGGAATAGCAGAAGGAGCAGCCTCCCTGCTGAATAGGGAGCCCGATGTGTGGTTAGATCCCAAGACCCTGGAATCATGACCTGAGACAAAGGCAGATGCTCAACCGACTGAGCCACCCAGGCCCCTAATTTTGTCCTTTTAAAAAGTTGATTTGGCTATCCTACTTTCTTTGCATTTCAATGTGAATTTTATATTTAGTTTGACAACTTATTTTTTAAAAGCCTGCTTGGATTATTTTTAAATTAGGATTGTGTTAAATCTATAAATCAATTTGGGGTGAGGGAGAATTGTCCCCAATACTGAGCCTCCCAATCCGTGAGTAAACTAGATCTCTCCATTTATGTTGGTCTTTAATTTCTCTCAGTAGTGTTTTGTTGGTTTCATTGTATGGTATTCTGTTTCTTTTATCAGATCTATCCCTAAGTATTTAACAATTTTAGTGCTATTGTAAATGATGTTTTTAACAATCTAATTTATTCTCTTTTATTTTTAAAAAATATTTTATTTATTTATTTGACAGAGAGATCACAAGTAGGCAGAGAGGCAGGCAGAGAGAGTGGGGGAAGCAGGCTCCCTGCTGAGCAGAGAGCCCGATGCGGGGCTCGATCCCAGGACCCTGAGATCATGACCTGAGCCGAAGGCAGAGGCTTAACCCACTGAGCCACCCAGGCACCCCTTAACAATCTAATTTAAAAGTTTGTTATTACTATATGGAAATAGAATTGATTTTTATATATTGATATTGTGCCCTGTAATCTTGCTAAATTCAGTTAGTAGTCTAAAAGGTTTTTGGAGATTCCATTTTATTTTCTACATAGATAAATAAAAATGTCACCTGTGGACAAATACAGTTTCCAATTTGAATTTTTTTCCTTGTTTTATTACCCTCGTTAGAGCCTTCAATACACTGTTGAATAAATTTTACTTTTCTTTTTCTGACTTATTTCACTTAGCTTGACACACTCTAGCTCCATACACATCATTGCAAATGGCAAGATTTCATTCTTTTTTATGGCTCAGTAATATTATATATATATATATATATATATATATATATATATATAATGGAATATTACTCTCAGGAAAAAAAAATGCCTATGATTTCCTTCATATGTGAAATTTAAGAAACAAAAAAAATGGGCAGTGGTGGGGGGGTAGCCAGAGAGAGACAAACCAAGAAATAGACTCAACTATGGAGAACAAATTGATGGTTACCAGAGGTTAGGGGGGTGGGGAGATAGTAAATGGATGGTGGGGACTGAGGAGGGCATTTGCTGTGATGAGCACCAGGTATTTTATGGAAGTGTCAGATCACTATATTGTACACTTGAAACTGATATTACACTGCATGAAACTAAGTGGAATTTAAGTTAAAGAATTTAAAAAAGTTTTCTTTTAAATTAAAAAGAGACACTACACTATTATACTTCAATGAAAAGTTTTTAAAATGAAACAATATACCATGAATGTCCCTGCATTTCATTTTTAATGGCTGCATATATGCTATCACATAGCTCAACTGAAGTCTCTGGAACCGGCTCACTATTAGAAATTTTGATTGTTTTGGGTGGAGTATCTAAATATTTCTACCTATCCCAAAGTCCTGCAGATTTTTTTCTTCTGGAAGTATTATTGTTTTAGGTTTTACATTTGTTTGTTCACTGTTATAGCTAATACTGTGCCAAGAATTCATGTAGCAAAATGTTGTGCATATCCATGATTACTTCGTGAAGGCCAATTTTTAGAAATAACGTTTGATGGAGACATTGTATGACATATTTAAGACTTCCGGTATGTGTCAAATTTGCCCTCTGGGGAAATTATCTCACTATGAGCATGTTTTAAATGCCAATTTAAGAGGATAAAATTAATATTAGTCTGTTCAAGTGTTCATATTTTGAATTGCATATAAGATGGAATTGTGTGTGTGTGTGTGTGTGTGTTTATGTGTGTGTGTGTGTTTATGGACCATTTGTATTTCTTTTTGTACTTCTTTTTCCCATATTTATTTTTTCTATTGGCTGTTTATATTTTTTACTTTATATGTTTATTTCCAGTGGAAAAACAACTTGTTCTTTGCTTCTCTGCTCCACCAAAGCTGGTGACTTGCTTACTGCTTCATGGGCAACATTTTAGAAAGCATATTCTACCTTTCTCTGAATGTCAACTCTTTTTCAACTTTTGTAAATTCTTCAACCCTCTGAAATACAGCTTTTGAAAATGTTACTCGGCTGAAATTTTTGGCTTTTGCCCAAATGAATGAGCACCTCCTAACTGTAGGTTGACTCTGAGTGTCGTCGGCGGCATCTGACACTGTCTGACTCTTCCAGCTTCCGTGAAGCCCTTGGTCTCAAGAGTGTCATCCTTAACTGGTCTTTTGGCTCTTTCTGGCAGCTGCTGTTCAGCATTCTCTGCCAGCTCCTCTTGACCACCTGCTCTACCTCTCGGTCCCCGGGGCTCCGTCATCATCCATGTTCTCATCACACCTTCTCACTCTTCACTGACTCATCTGAGTCGGAGGCTTCCACTAGCAGAGACATCCCGATGACGTCCACCCACACTTCTTCCCAGATTCAACCTCTCTCAGACTCACTCTTTTACTTGTGGCTGGTTCACAGGCATCTCAAGTTCATGTGTCCTGACTGGATTTCTTATGTTATTTCTCCAGATTTGTGCATCCGCATGTATACTCTTCCCTGGTTAATCATGAAGCCCTTCACCCAATCACTCAAGGCAGAAAGCTTCAGAGACATCACAGACTGTTTCCTACACCTTATCTCATAGCGTCAGCTCTAGTAGCTCCATAACCAAACCCTATCAAGTTCCTCCCTCTCCATCTCCTCAGTACTGCTTTACTTGAATCCATATTGTCTTCTAGCTTGCCTCTTGTGCCTGGCTCACCCACAGGGGCAATTCATTCTTCACACATCGCTGCAGAGAGATCTTTCAAAAGTACACAGATGTTAATTCATTATATAATACCCTTACATGGGAAATGCCCTTCTGGATAAAGTTGAAATTCTTTATCAAAGCATCTGATATAACCTAGCACTTGCTTTCTAAAGATTTTTTTTTTCATGTATTTGAGAGAGAGAAAGAGAGAGAGAGAGAGAGAGAGAGTGTGTGTGTGTGTGTGTGCAGGGGGAGAGGCAGAGGGAGAAAAAGAAACCTGCTGAGTCAGAAGCCCTACAGGACAGGGGCCTGGATCCCACAACCCCAAGATCACAACCCTGAACTGAAACTAAGAGGCAGAGATTCAGCCGACTGAACCTCCCAGGCCCCCCAACCTGGCACTTACTTTCTGTTTAACTTCATTTAATATCGTCTTAACAATAATATTAATACCTTTACATTGTTAATTTAATTCTCAAAACCTCTCTATGATGGACATTCAATTATTATTTCCACTGTAGATGAGGATGAGAGGTTGAGAAATTTACCAATGGTTTTCCTTTCTGGCAAAGCCAGCTATTCTCAATTTGTGTGAATTATTCATCTTGTGTGCATTTAACTGTACTGTTTTCTTGCATAGAATGTCCTCAACTATTAGTATCTCACAGTGAGATCTAGTCACCACTCATTACCAATTTCAGCTCCCTCCATACCTGGGAAACATTTCCTAACAATCCAGGCAGACGTGATCACTCTCTATTCTAAACCACAGAGGTACTGTAGGAAAATGCTTAAAACCCCTGACTTGGGCATAACATTGATTTAAAACTGAATCCCAGCTTTACTGAGTAAAATGGAAACTTTAGTTGATTTATCCTCTCAAAGCCCCAGTTTTCTCACCTGTGACATCATGATAAGAACACCTATTTCGGGTGCCTTGCTAGCTCAGTCAGTTAAGTTTCTGCCTTAGGCTTGGATCATGATCCCAGGGTCCCGGGATCGAGCCACATGCCGGACTCCCCACTCAGTGGGAAGCCTGTTTCTTCTTCTCCCTCTGCCTGCCACTCCCTCTGCTTGTGTTCTCTCTCTCTCTCTCTCTCTCTGTGTGTGTGTCAAATAAACAAATAAAATCTTAAAGAAAAAAAAAAGAACCCCTATTTCATGTTTCTTGGGGGGGTTAAATGAGGTTGGGTACAGCAAAGCACGTAGCACAATTCCTGGTACCAGTAAGCAACCAGGAAATTCTGGCTGATTATTGTGGTCATTAATGTAATGCATCTTAGGGTATAATTAATGTAAATGATGTGCACCTTTATCAAATTTACTTAATGGTAACCCAGGAGGAAAAATGTCCCTAGGGCCTCAGTAATCTGATAGTCTATGTATTTGTTAAAATATTTATATTTATATACTATAAATTATTTAATTTACCACAGTTCTCTCTCTGCTTTGGCTGCTAATCCTTTTGGAAACAAATGACTCTTCCCATCTAACTAGCATACAGGACCTATGGTTTGCATCTTCTTTATGTTTGCCTTGTGATTTTACTTCACTCACTTCTTTTTCCTACAACCTCCTTAACTGTTGGCTTTCTTTTTTGGCACGTATTTCTATAAGCAGGCTCAAATCCTTTGTGCATTGTGACGGAGTGCTAATAATTTCTGAGGGATAGAACAGAAGAGGGCTGAGCTAAGTAACCTAAAAGGCTTTGTAGATTGACGTTTGAATGCCTCATCTGTCAAATCACAATAATGGAAAGAAAATAAAGTCAATTCTTCAACATGGCTATGATAATTTGTACTATTTTATATGGATAAAATTCTTCAGTTTATTGAAATAAGAATGGCAGCTGAAAGAAGCGGAGGTATGTTTTATCTATTAAACGTGCAACATGAAAATGCTCTGAGCCATTAAAGCCCATAAAGAAACTTCATTTAAAGCCATATATTTGTGTTCTGAAACCTTTGGGAATCATGAAATGAAACACGGCTACCTTTTATGCAATAGACTTTTGAACAAAAGTGTAAGGAGCAGGAAGTCTTATAAATGTTTGAAAAACTAACCAGAAACCCAGACCAACAAGTACTGAGTGTTTAAGAATTACTTTCAACCACTGCGTAAGTTAAATGTAGCCTGTGAGTTGTATTGCCAAGATTGGGTTAAAAATGAAGTCTTTAAATTTTAAACCTCAGAAAGAATCCAATTTTCTTGTTAATAGTGAACTAGTAAAGGGAGTAAAATGATCCTTACTGTCCTTTCATTGGGATTTTCTTTTAAACCAACCAAACAGCTCAGATCTCTGGGGGGACACTTTCCCTCATGAGGTCAGTTTCTGAGTTCCTGGATGATGCTGGCTTAGCTTCTCAGAGTGTTGTGGAGTTATCCCAATCCCGTGGAAGAACTTTCAAAACTGGGCCTTGACTCAACAAGGGAGAAAATACACAACAGGTGGGTGATACTAACATCAGAAAATACTTTGTCTTTTAAGTGATTTAATTTCACAAACCATGAAAAAGCTGTTGATTGCAACCAATTTACATAGAAATTAGTCAAAATATGTCAACATTGTTAGTAGAGCTTCAAAAATCTAAATGCTTGTAGCAAAAAACCTCACATGTCCTGGAAATGCAGAGAGAGGACACAAATGCTATGAGATTATTTTAACTTTAATGCTTTAATACACACATTATCCCTCAAGTCAAATTCTTTGACTGTAATGATGTGATATCTTCTAAAAAGTAATAGCTTTGTGCATACAGGGGATGTGTTTGACCCTGTGTATTATAAAAGATGATTATGATTTAAGGTTTGCAACACTGGAAATGGTTTTCTAGTGGAGAGAAAACATGAAGTGGGTTGCCTTGACAACATGGGCTGGTTGCATCAAGAAATCCATGGCAATTCAGGACCTGGTATTTCAGGATTGCAAACCATCTACCAAATTATGTTAAAAGAAAACTAATCTACTACCTAAGGCAGTGTTACCTGACCTATGAAATACTGGTTCTCACTTTTATCATGAACCTTGTTAAAAAGCAGATGAAAAATCTAGGTGGGCAAGACATTCAGCCAGAAAAGCAGGAAAAAAGCAGCACGTGCAAGGGTTCTTTCTATTCAAGAGTCTGCCCTGTCTCCTCTAGACCACCCCGCCCCCAACAGAAGTCCAGGAGTTCCTGCGTGTTCTCTGAAAGTCTATTCTGCTAAGGAAAAAAAAAAAAAGTCTCTTGTCCTGTTTCTTTTGATTTCCGCACCGGTCTCCCACAGAGCTCCTCCAGAAGGGGGCATATAACCTGCCATATTGCATAGTCTTAAATAAAGAGCAAAATACATATAACTGCAACAAAGTTAGTTATTAGCTAATAGAAAACAAAACCTGTTAACATACGTGCCCTTTAGTCCAATTATCTTGGCAGACTGAGGAGAGATTTATCTGTAAATCATCAAGCCTCTAAGACAAAGCCTCTTTTAAAAACCTACACTATTGAACAAGCTTGTTTCCTTCCCCCCCAGCAAGCACCACTTTGTGGCACTGTTCTAATGACACAATTTGGATACTCTGCTTCTAAAAAATCAGCATAAGGTGATTTTGAAGGAGGAGTTTGGATTTTCCTTTAATAAATGAGTTTTTGTTTAGAGGTAAGCAGAGCTATGCTTTTCTTTGACTTCAACTGCAGTTTGGATTTTATTTTCAGTAGAGTCTCATTCATCTGATATTAGAGATGGGCCGTGAGTGAAGAAGACAGACTGTGTGGCTGGGCTGCTCTTTCTTTTTGTGTGTCCTGCCTCTAAGATCATGGAAGGGATTTGGGACCCAAGAGACATGTATTAGGAGCAGAGGAGCTGCCTCCGTAATAATTAAGCTGAGAAACACTAGCCCCAGCTCCCATGAGCTTGGATAGTATGAATGGGTAGACAGGGACAGCCCCAACATATGCAAGGCCAAGCACAGTGTGCCACTGAGCATGAAGGCTAAGAACAAACAAAGGTCTTGTCCAAATGGCACGTATTTTCTTTCTCCAGGGTAACAGACAGGAAACTTAACAGATAAGTCATCAGCTACATTAAAGTCCAAGGTTACTCGTGAGGCTCTGTGTCCCTGGGATGCAAAATCCAACATTCCAAACTAATGAATAAGGATGCCAAAAGATGCACAAACACATTGCTTTTTGCGTAAATCTCTAGAAGTGACAAATGTATAAGAATAGCGTCAGCCGTGGCTCACTGACTAGATTCCAGGTAGCAAGTTGGACATATTATTTGGGCAGTGTGCCAAAGACACAGTCATGGACAGCTTCTGATTCAACTGTAAACATTAGACTTTCTCAGTCAAGATCAGAGTATCAACAGATGGATGGATAACGAAGATGTGGTCCATACATACAATAGAATATTACTCAGCCATCAGAAAGGATGAACCCACCATTTGCATCAACATGGATGGAGCTGGAGGGGATTATGCTAAGTGAAATAAGTCAAGTAAAGAAAGACAATTATCATACGATCTCAGTCGGATGGGGAACATAAGGAATAGTGCAGAGGATCACAGGGGAAGCGAGGGAAAACTGAATGGAAAGAAATCAGAGAGGGAGACAAACCACGAGAGACTCTGGACTCTGGGAAACAAACTGAGGGCTGTGGAAGGGATGGCAGTGCGGGGACGGGGTAACTGGGTAATGGGTATTAAGGCGGGCACGTGTGGTGATGACCACTGGATGTTATAGGCAACTAGTGAATCATTGAACACTACATCAAAAACTAATGCTGTACCATATGTTGGCTAACTGAACAACATTGTCATCCTCATCACCATCATCATGAGAAAGAGATAAGAATATCAAAATCCAAGCAGTACGAAGCCATAACTTGCCTTCTTAAGCCAAGTCCTTTAACCTTTTAACCAGCTGACACGGTAATCTGCACACCTTCCATGCAAACACTTACAAGATCACAGGACAGCAGGAATTTTGTCCAAGAAGACAGAACTCATCTTTCTCCAATGACTTCAGTTCTCATAACAAGTGGGCCATCTGGCCTTTGATTTACTTGTGTGATCACACATAGGTCATTCTTACATGGAGGCTATTTGACTGACAGATGTGAGTCTATCTTGCGGTCACATTGAAGAAAACATCTCTTTTAGAGAAGACAGTAGACACATCTAAATAAAACCTGCATTTGGTGAAAAGCAACAAATATGACACAGAAGGAAATCTTCCATTCTGGTCCTTATTTTACACAGATGTGTATTTTTGAATAAGATGCCCAATAATCTTTGGGTCTTGTGTTTTTTTCCTTGTAAAACAAAATGTTATATTTGGTGGTTTCCAATCTTTCTTCTGTAGAGGCCAAAGATTTATTAGAGTTTCAGGAACTATCAGAGGTTAAAGGGGAATGAAGAGCAGGAAGGATTCTGGGTCTCCCTTTTATTCCTTTTCTCAGTGGTCTAATCAGAGTATTTTGGCTTTTACCTCTTTGTTATTTAGTCTTTATTTAACACTTTAAAACAAACTTTTAATTTTGGAATAATTACAGATTTATAGTTTCCCCTAATGTTCACATCTTATATTACCATGATATGTTTGTCAAACAAAGAAACCAACATTAGGTACATTAATTTTAACTCAGCTTCAGACTTTATTAGGATTTTACCAGCTTCCCCACAATTTCCTTTTAAATGTTAGTTAGATACTGTTCCCTGATTAAAGTTCCAAGACTATATTTCACAGAGTTTGGAAAATATGGAAGAGATGTAAAAGACAATCTAGTACCTACTTGAAGCTTTCTTTCTGATACTGTCAGAATGATTTAAAGTTCTGAGCTGGGAACAATTTTCTCCTTATGTGAGTAAATGCTGCAGGAAGCGTGGTTCTAACTGGCATCACCTGGGAGTTTGTGAAGGAAAAAATCTCATGCCTCACCCGAGGCCTAGTGAATCATCAAAACTTGATTCTTTTTTTTTTTTTTTTAATATTTTATTTATTTATTTGACAGGGAGAGATCACAAGTAGGTAGAGAGGTAGGCAGAGAGAGAAGGAAGCGGGCTCCCTACTGTGCAGAGAGCCTGATGCGGGACTCGATCCCAGGACCCTGAGATCATGACCTGAGCCGAAGGCAGCGGCTTAACCCACTGAGCCACCCAGGCGCCCTCAAAACTTGATTCTTATTTTCAGATTTATTTAAATAAATCTACGGGAAATGTTCATTTGAAAGAATACATAGAATTTCATTTTATGACAGCCTCCTGGTCTCCCCTGCTGCACCATTCTATACCATCATCTAGAGACAGTCATTTAAAATACACTGGGTGATGCTTCTGATGTTTACCTCCAACATTTTATGTGATATGCTTCTATTACGTAATCTATTTTATGTAATGTGCTGCTATTGACAACTCATTGATATTTGTTAATATCATTGTTGATTTAATGCTGGCCAGGGAACTCCTCCCTCACATTCATACTCCCAGGGTAACTGTATGGCTATTTTGGTTATATTACTATAAGAAATTATAGTATATCTATGTAAAATGGTATTCATTAGGAAGTCAAGTATGGGTCTAGGGGAGTGTTTTTCAAAGTGTCGTCTGGGGACCCTTTTGAGGGACCCTTTCAGGTGTCAAAGTTATTTAATAATAATTCTTTTTTTTAATAGTTTGCATTTTAAAGATTTTATGTATTTATTTGACAGAGAGAAATCACAAGTAGATGGAGAGGCAGGCAGAGAGAGAGAGGGAAGCAGGCTCCCTGCTGAGCAGAGAGCCTGATGCGGGGCTCTATCCCAGGACCCTGAGAACATGACCTGAGCCAAAGGCAGCGGCTTAACCCACTGAGCCACCCAGGCGCCCCTTTAATAATAATTCTTAAAGATTTGTGAATGGTGAGATATTCCAGAGGGTGCGTCATGTACGATCAACAGACAGAAGGCAGAAGCAGATACGGGATTTCAGTTGTCTTCTATTAGGCCAGGCGTGTAAGAGATCTGTGAAATGTAAACCAATGTAACTCTTCTCATTAAATATTTTTGTGCTTTGGAAAATATAATTTTTCATAAAAATAGATTTATCTTAACATGCAAATGTTTCTTGTTACTTTTAAATGATTTCATAAGTACATACGTGAATATTTCTAGGTTTCAGTTTCTAATATGGTAGATATTGATAGATATAACCCACATAAACCAAAGCTATTTAGTGTCTTCAATAATTAGTAAGAGTGTAAGAAAAGGCCACAAAGCTTGAGTAATCAATACATTTCTGTTGCATTTTGAAGATAATGTCCTTTCATCTCTTTGCTTAAGATGTACCTACCTTATTTTTTTATATCTTTCACTGCATCTATGCAAAGCCTTTTAATTTTATTTCTCAAGCAAATCGGATATCCTATCAAGCTGATTATTTTCCCCCCCAGGGATCTAACCCTGAGACTTCTACTTTATTGTCCATTCTGAGCTGGTCACTGTCTTGGTCTCTCTCTCTCTCTCTTTTTCTTTCTTTTTTTCTCTCCTGCTCTCCCCTTCTTCTCCCTTCCCAGGGGTGATTGTTTCCAAATAGTTTAGAAATGTTTAGTGCACAGCCTTTGCCCTGGAGGCTCCTCTGCTCCCGACCCCAGCTATGTTGCTTTCTTGTACTTCTCCAATCCTCCAGTTTTTCCTGTATCAAGCCCCTTATTTTGCTGAAACCCTCCCTTGAAAAGTTTCCTAAGAGGGCATGGGAAGTAAACTTTTAGAGTCTTTGCATTGCCTAAAAATCTTTATTCTATTCTTATGTTTTATAGGTATACCTGTTTAGTACTCAGGTTATGGTTGAATATTTCTTTAGAATATTCAAATTCTTACTGTGTAGTCTCCTAAGCATGTATCGTTGAGCAGACCGCCATAACTCTGATTACAATGGAATTCATCAGAAGCCCTTTGAAAGCTTCCAGAATTTACCATTATTTATTCTTTGTATCCTGAATTCTTATAATTTTTACCTTTAGCTAAGTCTTTATTCATTTGTGCCAGATAATCATGCCCTTCATTTTTCAGAAGCCTCCTATATTACTTCTTTGATAATTTTCTCTGCTTTGTTCTTTACTCTAAATATCTGGGAATTTTCTTTTTCTTTTCTTTTCTTTTTTTTTAAATTTTATTTGACAGACAGAGATCACAAGCAGGCAGAGAGAGAGGGGGAAGCAGGCTCCCTGCCGAGCAGAGAGCCCGATGCGGGGCTCAATCCCAGGACCCTGGGATCATGACCTGAGCCAAGGGCAGAGGCTTTAACCCAGTGAGCCACCCACATGCCCCGTATTTTTTTTTTTTTTTAATCTGGGAATTTTCTTAACTGAATTCTAGACTACTTTTATTAAGACCTTTAAAAAATTTCTTTACTGATTTTTTGCCCTTTTATTTTAGTTTCTGAAATATTTGCTCGACTTGCTTTTTCAAGTAGATCACTGAATGCTTTTTATTAGGTAATTCTAAGGTATTTCTTAAAATCTATGCTTTCATGTCTTCTAAATTGATGGGAACTTGAAATATAAATATGCAATTTAACCAATAAACTTTCTTTGTCAAGTTCTGATACGAATCCTATGGCAGTTTCCTGAAGAATCCTTAAGACATGCACTTTCTCTCCCAATGGAAATCTTTAAGTATCACTTGGGTTGTATGTTACAAGTTTTAAGCCTGACATCCTCTAATTCCCCCCCAAATCTAAATGTTTTATGAAGGAGATAAATGTTGGCCCATAAAGAGCAAGACTTGTTAATTTGTCATGACTTTGTTTGGGGTGTCTCGTTGTATGTACGTATGTATGTATGTACGTATGTATGTACGTATGTATGTATGTATAGCATGAGTTGGGGGAGGGGCAGAGGGAGAGAAAGAGAGAGGGATGATCTCACAGCCTAGATCATTATCTCTTCTGTGAGATGGCCTGGCTACAAAGGGCTGGCTGACATGATCCTTGGTCTTTCTGACTCAGAAACTCCTGAGGAAGTTCCGTGATCCAAGTCCTGATCATCAGGAAGATATTTCCAAACACCCGTAATGGGTAGACTCAGGTTAAAAGAGACCAAGCTGAGGGATTAATCTGCACACAAAATAATCATGGCCCGCATCTTCTGTCTCCCCGGGTGAGGCATACAATTGCACAAATTGGTCTAGGGATGTCCCAAGGAAGAGTGGTCTAAGGGAGACAGGGGCACTGAGTATCCTTTTACCTCTTTTATATTTTTGAATTCCAAATAAAATCGCATTAAAAAAAGAGGAGAGGTCTATCACTTTATACAACTTCAGAGACCAGTTGTCATCTCAAAAGATACTTTTAACTTGAAAATTCTGGGACCATTAAAAAATACTGAGAAGTTGAAATTAAAGTCATTTAAAATTTACATATAGAGGTAGTTAACCTGTCTTCTCATTATGTTCCAGAGACACTGCTAAATGCTTTACATGTACTATTTCATCAGGCCTCTGAACAGCCATACAAGGGGGTACATGCTTTTGTTATCTCCACTTAGCACAGGAGGAGACACAGGTATGCAGAAATTTAGTCACTTGCTACAATGACCACGATCAAGGACACATACCCTGGCAGACTGACTCCAGATCTCAAGTTCCAGATCATCACATTAGTCAGAGGAGGTAAATGAAAATAACCGGACTATTGGATAATTCTTCAAAAAAATATTTCAATGAATCTATTAAAAAATTAATTACTCTATCAGGTGTTCATATGCAAACAGCTGCCTGGTACACTGAACACAGCCCTTTAGAAGGTAAGTACAAAACAAATTTTGTTCAACTATGCCAGGCAAGGCTAATTGTTTTAACATGTTTTATGAACTCCTGAAAAGGTTTCAGGATGTTGATGTGTTTCCTGTCTTAATTCTGCTTATTTTATTAATTTGCTCAGCACATTCCCTATAAACTGGCAAACTTTTTTTTGTTTGTTTTTGTTTTTTTAGATTTATTTATTCATTTGAGAGACAGGGAGAGAGAGAGAGAGGGAGAGAGCACAAGCCGGGTGAAGGGCAGAGGAGAAGCAAACTCTTCTGAGCAGGGAGCATGATGTAGGAGTGTATCTCGGGACTCCTGGATCATGACCTAAGCCAAAGGCAGATGGCCAACCAACTGAGCCACTCAGATGCCCCTAAACTTGCAAACTTAAACCAGCATAACTCTTATCTGGATGACTATACATTAGAAATTACTGGACTACAAATTAATCAATGCTTGTACCCCTAAACTAATTCAGCGCAGGATAAATAGTTCATTGAAAATGTGCATGTTACTCTCTTGTTGGCCTTAAAGTAAATTCAATCCTAAATACTGATTGAGGAAGATTGGAAAAGTGAACTTGCTAATAACAGAGAGCTGCCAAAGAAAAAAACACTTAGTAGGAATTCACTGCTTACAAAGTACTTTCACATACATGATTTTATTCCCCCATAGAATCCTGAAAACTTGGCAAAGAAGGTATTATTGCCATCCTTCTACCTTCCATTTTTCCGATAGATCCCATTTCAGGACACAAGACTCACCGAAAGCCACAGAGCAACTTCACTGGGGGTGTGACTCCAGCTTTCCAGACACTCACTTCTATCCAGCAGAGATCATGAACTCTTGGTTTGTGGGCTGATTCTAGCCTTCAGATCTGTTTTGCTTTGCCTGAATGGTTTTCAAGTTTGAATTAGTTACTGTTATTTTTAAAAATCAGAAGAGATACATTAAATCTAGAATCTGGGCTTCATCTAACAAAGCAGTTGATTTGGCAACAGGCCATGAGAGATGAGTGGTTATGACTCTGTTTAGAAAAGGCACATCTATTCAAAAATGCCATAGTTTTCACGACACCTCATCATATCTCCAGGACTGAAGTATTTGTCATTTATCATCATAAAATCAGACTGCTTCATTTATTTATATAAACTGTTTCCTGATACAAAGTAAATTATCTGTGGGAATGAGAAGCTTTCCACAGACACTTGGTAATTTTTCTCAGCCAATGTGGACGGGGTTATCTGTGTGTGCCTTCCTAACTCTGGTTCCTGGCATTCGTGTGGTAACCTTTTCATCTTAATTTCTTTTTTGAATTGTTTCCCTGATGGAACAATGAAGTAGTTGAGAAATGAAGACTTTTTCCACCTAGAAATAATTATCTCCGGTACTATTTTTAAGTCTCTTTCAAAATATTACAACTAACTTGTTTTCAAACTTCCTGTCTTCATCTCTACCCCACAAGATTATAGCTTCCGTAAGATCCAAAAATTTCCCTTGTTCATCACTGTAATCTCAGCACCAGGGACAGTGACTGGCACTCAGGAAACACCTGGTAACTGACTGAATAAAGTTAGGAGTAGTGAATCCTAACTGAGCATTGCTGAAACCTCTCCGTGTGGTCCCTCAGACACAGCTGGCTGTTGGGATGGTCTTATATATAAAGAGCCCAGTAGGAGATTATCAGTGTCTTAAGAGATAAGTCACTACCCAGATGCTGAAAAGCACTGGCTCAAAAATTCCTTAGTGTCTTTTATTGATAAAAATACTCCGTTCAAATTTCAACTTCTGTATTAAACTAGCTTTGCATTTACAGAAACACTAGCTTTCAAGAAAATATAATTATCTTTCTTAGACTCAACTATGCTAATTTGCTTGGGCCTTCAATCAACCTGGTTTTTTTTACTGTGCCAAGGAGAAAATGGCTTACAGCCCAGCCCGCCTGCCTCTTTTCTTAGGGTCAGAAATCTTCCAAGTGTGTCTTGGGGCTGCAGAACAGCTTTGTTGTCAAGAACTGCTCGAATCTAATTTGCTTTAGCCTTTAACCACCTGCTTGCAACTCGTAAGAAAAAAATGAAGTGTGGTCTGGCCCTGACATCTAGCTTCTACTCACTTTTTGGCACCCCTCCTCCTCCTCAGCCATCCTCAAACTCTCCTCTCCTCTCTCTGCTTCTTTCCTCCTCTTTCTCTTCCTTCTCCCTCTCTTCTCTCCACGTCTTCCTTTAGTCATGCTTTTTAATGGTTTTCTTTTTAAAATATATAGTATATCGTGTTTTTCTCACCATGATCTGCTTTAAAGGGTAACAGGCAAGATGAAGAAAGCACATATGTTCCTTCTTTTAGGACTCGGACCTTGGACTTCGGTTTACTGGGCATCCTGAGCTGGGAAACTGTTTGAGTAGGCAGTTGGCCTGGAGGCTGGCCAAAGGGGAATCATGGTCTGCTGTGGGGAAAGTTAAAGAACTGTCCTGGGAGCATTCCAAAAAACGAAGCCAGCAGGAAGCTGGATCAAATGGGAGAGGCTCAAGACAAAGCAGGAGGCTCAGCAAGTAAGGGAGAAAAGGCATGAAACCCTGTTCCCCAAAGATCTCCTCCCAGGTTTATAAATATTCCACTCCCTCCTTAAACATGTCAATAAAAGACAGAGACCCAAACCCCGAGTGCAGCTCTCCCTTGAGCTCACCCACCCTCATATCTCCAAAGAATACACTCATTTGAGTAAACTTTCCTACCTGCACCACTCAACTGTTGTGTGTCTGGTCTCCCCGGGAATTCTTTCTTTCTTTCTTTCTTTCTTTCTTTTTTTTTTTTTTAAGATTTTATTTATTTATTTGAGAGAGAGAGAGACAGCAAGAGAGAGTGGCTTAGTGGGTAAATTTGCCTAATTCAGGGCGAAACATTCCTATGCAAGATAATAAAGAGCACAGTATGCTGAGGCAGTGGGTGGCATAACAATGTGGGAAACAAAAGAAGAGGAACTACTGGATGGTAGAGAAAGATAGAAAATTGGAAGGGAGCTGGTTCCTGAGAGATGAGGTCTCTATGGAGTGAAATCTTTCAGACACCTATCTTATTAAAATGTGGATAATATCACACAAGCATGTTGAGGCTTGACAGCAGGGCCAGACTCCATCATTCCAGACAGATGTCAATCAAGGTCTTCCTCATTTTCCTCCTCGTCAGTGAGAAAGGAAGCAACTTGATTTGGTTTAAAATATTTGCTTTGGAAAAACCGTGTTGATTTCTTTGTTCCTTAATTCAAAAAATTAAACCAAAAGTTTAGGAGAAAAATTTTCTTAGATTTTATGCCAAGATTTGAGGAACTGGATAAATGAATTAAGAAATAATCCCAGCTGAAAGAGAACAATCTTAAGTTGCAGGAAAATTTAAATATGGCAGTAATTTAAAACTCAATTGTTATGCCATCTTAAGAAAACCTAAAATGAAACACAAATATAACTTCTTTCTCATTAAAAAACACTCAGTCATAAGATGATGCTTTGGGGAAATCTTTATTTGTAACCGTGTGTGTGTGTGTGTGTGTGTGTATGCATATGCTTCTGCACGGTTTAACTGGAAGCTTTTATGCTTTCCATATGGATCACTGTAATACTGATTCCCTCCTCTTTTTTTTTGGTTGCGCTTTTGGAAATATCTTTTTTTATTTATATAAATTATTTTTATTGACATATAATGTATTATTTGCCTCAGGGGTACAGGTCTGTGTGATATGCTCCTTTCAACAATAGTTATGTTTCATATATCAAAATACAAAGTATATAAAAGAAGTTCCATCTCCTATGTCCCTGTCCTTGTCAAAATAAAAATGTATTTTTGCAAGGATGGAATTGTATCCTGTTAAAGACTTCAATAGCAAATCTAATGAAAATTAAGTGTTTCTTTTCATACCTAGAATAGTAACACAAGGTGACATTCTTACCAAGCAAAGTGAGGTTATATTCTTTAAGCAATAATTTTCAAAGAGAGAAACAGAACTGAAGTAATATATAATTGGATCTACTAAGGAAGTGCTGAAGAGAAATGCTCCAGCCAACAATGATTATTCAGGAATTGGTAAAATCTCTTCTGTGATGCCCTCTGACAAATCCTGTTCTATATTCCCAGTTCTCTTTACCTGTTGTGCTGGATATCCAGTTGCTAAGTAATATCTTCTTGATTTGCCTAGGTTATGTGAATCATGGATAACAAGAGGAAAGTCATTCTGCTATGTACTTGTAGTTACTGTACAAAAAGAAATCCTTTTATATGGACAGTCTCACAAGTAAAGACCAAACATAGGATGGCATGCCTTCTTTAAATTACCTTTACCATTCCCTCTGGAGTTACAGAAAATTCTCCATCCCCACACAGCCATCCACTGATTTACCATGCCTTTCAAATTTATGACAAACTATGGTAAGTAATTCAACTTTCCCCATCCCTCCTGCAGTGGATGCTGTCTGGGAGCTGGGTTTTTTCTATCTGGCTCACTACTGAACACAAGTGGCCCATAGCAGATAGTACAGTGAGTACAGTGAATGAGTGACCTGGACATGACTGGAACTTTCTCAGAACAATCATTCAGAACACAGTTTGCCACTGGTTGGAGTTCACATCTGCCTTGAGGGAGGACTGTGTTCATGGATGGAAACTTCACAAAGAAAGAAACTCTTCTGCTGCCTAGAGAAGAGTATTTCCATTTTGAACAGACTATTCTACAGTATGGATCCCAGCTGGCTACAGTCTTCTTGTTTTTGAAATTTTAAAGACTAATCAACTCCTAGTATTCTCTCAAAAGACAAAAGGATGAGGCCATATGATAAATCCTAAGTATTTATTAGAAAAAGCCCGAGACATTTATATTTTTCATCTCATAATCATTTCATGTTAGACATGCTGACATTACTCTCTACGCATATTTAATACTAATTTTAATTAAAATATCAATTGCCGTTCTGAGGACATGGTAGATACTGTTTTTAGGCAACAGGCTTGAGCAATAGAAACTTGAGCAAGGCAGAAGGGCCCACAGCGATGACTGAGCTGATGCAAATAGGCTTATGAAGCAATCCACCGTGAAACAGCCAGAGACCCTAACTGACCAGTGACAACCAGACGCAGCTCCTGAGATGACGACAAAAGAAAATCCCCTGCGTCCCCACACTCCCTCACTTGGCCCTGTAACTGCGGCCCTCGCCCCCACCTCCGTGGCGGACAGTCTCTCCTCTGCTGTCCTGCCCGCAGCTCCCCTGGGGTGGATTCAGTCTGCTTTTATCTCCTCTGTTCTGCCTATAATGGATTCTCCCACCACGTGCGCCACAGCGTCCATCCGGCCGGATGTCCCACAGGCACGAGTGTGTTACCCCAGGAAAACAAATATAAACAAAACAACCCAAAACAAAATAAAAAGATTTTAGTAGAAAAGATAATGCTCCAGTTGAATTGAAATGCTTTTGTTTTAATGATCTCTTTGCTGTTTTGTGGTGTCCTTATCTTTTCCCTTCCCGCAGCTATCCGCGGAGGAGCCCTTCGCACTCCTCCTTCTCCCTGGAAGAAGCCCTGAGAAGTCAGGGAAGTGTTGGCTGCAGACTGCACCACCGCGGGAGAGAGAAATTTGTTGTGAAAAGCTTACCTGGTTCATTAGGACAGTGTGATTTTGAAAACAAAACAATTTCTAAGAGTGTTCTTAATCACTTCAACTGCACTTGGGGCTCATGTTACCATGGAGGAGAAGATGACAGAGCCAACAGGGTGAGCCAAATGATGAGTGCGGATATTTTTGTGCAAGTATAAAGGAAATGTTATCAAGACTCATACTAGGGCAGAGATTTTCATGGCCTCCAAGCATATGTATTTCTGAAGAAATGAAACAGCAAATCTGCCCCCCCCCCCCGCCCCGCCCCGAACTGGGCTCTGATTCGAGTAAAACATCCGTATTTGCTGAGGGGCTTTTTTTTTTTTTTTTAAATCATGTTATTCCAAGTAAAACTGAGAATTAAAAAGGATGCCAAAGAGAGGCCCAGGAATTCTGGAACGATGCCAAAATATTTGTACTCACTAAAACTCTTGCCAATGATCAAAAGAGAACGTTGCAGAACTTCATCTAGACCTGGGCCTTTTATAAACCCAATTTTGTAACTCTTGATTTTTGCCCTTATTGTTTAAAGCAGAAAAGCAGTAGCTATGAGAAATGTTGAATAAGGGCTCCTGAAGGAACAGAGACCTGGCCCCAGATTCCGAGAGCAGGAGAGTGAAGACAACAAAAAACAGATGAAGGGTACAAGAAAGTGGACTCTGACTTCTCAAAATACGCCTCTTTGGCACATTGATTATTTTAACCTGGTTATTTTAAAAACAGCAGACATGGAAAAGATTTAAAAGTCCAATGAAAGTTACTGTTTTGTAAGAGACATTTATGCTTATAAGGAAAATCTCCGTTTTTAAGGGTGTCTTCCTTGCTGTACCTGGAAGAGGTGATTCTAGAACTCTTATCAGTTCAGATGACAACAACTTCAATCTACTTAAACTTACTCTTGCATACTGGTTTTCCTGGTAACCTCCCAGAGCTGCACTCTTTTCCCTAAGGTCTTCTTTTGTCTTCAGCTGAAGATGGTATCTAGGGTGATGACTTTGGCCATTTCAGTGAGTTACTTGGTTTTCCTGGTCTCTCCCACGTATAAATGTTATCAAAGTTTTGTTTGTTTTTCTGCTGTTAATCTATCTTTTATACTGATTTAATTATCAGACCAGCTGAAGGACCTAAAACGGAAGAAAGGAAAACTTTTCTGCCCCTATAAAGGGCTTTCAAAACATTCCAGGTTGGCAGATGCAGAATCAAGATGTGAAAAGTAATAAAAGAAAATCTTGATTGAAATGAAGTCAGGAGATCAGAAGAGGGTAGCTCTCACACGCTGTACTATAGTCATCAACTGCAGATCCCAACAGAAAAAAAGAACCTTGCAACTGATGCTACTATAGCTCTTTATATTTCAGCAGGACCCAGAAAGGGTTTTTCTTCTTTCTCTCCCCTCCCCCACTACCCGCAGGAGCTCAGCCAATGAGACAGTCACAAGTCCGCCAAAGAAAAGCCACTATACTTTGAACTCCAAGTTTAATCCAGTGGACTCTTCTTTATTATAACCCTCTGGACTTCCCCCTTTCATCTATAAAAGAGAATTCCTCCCTCTCCTTTGTTCTCTGGACTTGCTATGATTTTGCTGTAGATTGCTTGACCCAAACTGCAATTATCTGCTATTCCTGATTAAACCCATTTTTGCTGGTAAAATAACTGACAGTTTATTTTTAAAGTTAAAGATAAACAGCTTTCAATGCTATGGAGCCAGTTAAGGTTTTTCAACCTATAAAACAAGTGATGTATCCCTTGTGGTGTAACTAAGTACTAAGAAAATACATTGGATAAAATATCCATGTTTAAAAAGAAAGATTTTAGAAAAAAAATTTATTTCAGAAAGATTTCTTTTGGAAGATTTCCATTGGAAATGGTCTGGATAAAAACTGAGGTTTTGGTGCTTAAGGAGAGAGACTGTCAGCCACTTAAGGCAGCACGACACCATACATGGGCACAAGCTTTAGAATCGGGGAGCTCTGGGGTGTGTGATAATAAGTAAGGTTGATACTGTGTCTCCTTTTTCTCATGTGTAAAATAGGTTCCACGTGCCTACATGAAATGGGGTTGTAATGAAGATAAAAGTTAACTGATATATTCTAAATATCTGGCACAGAGTTGAAATTCAGTATGGAGCAGTTGTATTAGTAAAACAGCAAATTCTCCAGAATGGTAAGTAAATGCAGCATTTTTAATTTTCTTACATATGATGAGGTAGCATTATTCAGATGGCGTACTCAGAGGATCCTAGCTAGGAGTCTGACCTCATTCTCCATCCTATCTAATTTTAAGACTATGACCTGCAAGACCTCCAGGTTAGTGCAGAATCAATAATAACCTATGCGCTATTAGTCTGCTATGGTAACTTGCACTGGCTCTTCTGAAAGACAAATGTTATGTCAAATTAAGGGGAAAGGAAGGAATTAACATAGCATTTGTCAATTATAGTTCTTCATTTTTTAAAAAGTAGATATTTCAACTGAAACTTTGGAATTCATTATGGTGGAAGTGTATAAATACCAAAAATGATTACTCCTTTTTACTTGGCATAATAAATTCACCTAGAACTTAAATGTTATGAAGTTTCCAATATTCAACTGTTTTGATCTACAAAAATGACAAGTGCTTATGGTTTGATCTAATCATTACTAAAGCCAAGGTAATTGATTCACTGTCTCATTTAAAAATGAGACAAGGAGCAAAAGGATGCATAGAGGTGAATATTCTGTATTATGTATTTGTCAAATGGTTTGCATATGAGAAACTGTATAAAGAAATAATTTAGGGGGGAACATAAAGTTGTCGGTACCATTTGATGACCTCACAAGCTTAGCTTCATATCCAGTCACTGGTCTCTCCTAGTCAGACTCAAATCTGATGCAATCAAATGCAATTCTTCAGCTTTGGAACAGGGGAAGGTTTATGCTTCCTAGCTGATATTGCATGCATTTCCGAACTGTACTGCTTTGTGTATTTTTATCTTTTTGTCTTTCCTGGGCCCTTGGAATTATTTAGGATCCTTGGTTATTCGTGGGGCTTTTACTGAGTGTTATAAAAGTAGGTGAGCTGCTAACTTTAAGATGATGAAAACTGCTTTTTTTTCAAAGAAGTCCTTTGTTTCATTTAGATTTTAAAGATTTTTCTTCTGGAGACATTAGGATACCTTGATGAATTTACTAACTAAAGATTTTGGTGTAATAATAGTGGCAATTAGTGAAGTAAGGTTTTATGATCTCTTTAGGGATTATTAAGCCCCAAAATTCGTCAGACTATGATTTTAACTTTTCCACCTTAAGAAGCCATTTCATCTAAACAGAATCTCCTGCCTGTATTGAAGAATGGTAGACATTCAGAATCATTAGCTAAATTAACTGTTTCATGTAGTTGGTCTTTAGAATGTTATAAACTGTAATGGAATTACTGAGATGAGAGAAATTAATGGGATATACTTTGTGCATATTCTAAGCAATGCTATACCTGTCATTTGTGATTAAAATATATCAAAAGAAAACTGTTGATGAATCTTAGTGCCATCAAAATAAACCATCTAGAATAGTTTACAACTGCCTCATATCTATAGAGTTTATGTCATCTCAGAATCTGAAGTCATTTTAAATACTGCCATTTACATAGTATTATGCCAATGCCTCACCATTTTCAAGGAGAAAGTACAAGTTTGGAACACTTTTTTTAGGTTTTTAAAATCTATAGATCATAAAGGCAGGGACAGAATGCATGTTTCTCATGTACAGGACTCACATGTTAGACCAGGAGCTGAAAATTCAGAGTCTTAGTCTAGAGCGACAGATGAGTGGGAATGGCACAAGGTCTTGGGATCAGACACGGAGGGAGGGTTAGGAAATGTGGAACCCTTGAAAGCAAACAGCCTTTTAAAGGCACTAGCCTCACTCATCTCCACTTCGCTACCCCATAGATATTGTCCTAGGGGGATGTGGTTCCAGGAGAGTCAGGTTCTGTGATTTTTCAAGCACACAAATATGTGGAGTTTTACATGAAATACCCACACATCTAGATGTTGGTATCTGTTTCAAATGTTAAGCCCTGTGGGTCAAATGAAACACATCTGTGGTCTATCAGGAAGCAACCTCTGGATTAGATTCCAACATCCTCTGTAGATATAAAAATGCTATTAAAAATGATGGATGTTGAGATGTTGTCCTTCATCAATACTTATGACAAAGGACATGTTTTTTTAAAAAGAAAAGGTATATCATTAATTGATAGCCAGTAGGTGCCCACTAGACGTGTTCATTATTAAGAATATTAAAAAAGATGGATGTATTCACTGCCTTTCTCTGGTTCTCAACTAACCTATTTGAGAAAAAAATGGATTTTGTGGTAGGGTTGTAAATGATTGGGAATGGAATACCAAGAAAGGATCAAAGTTGTACATAAAGGATGATTCCACAAAATCTGAAGGTAGAATAAGAATTTTCAAGTTCCACACAGCATCATGTATTGTTTATTATGCAAAAAGGGGGGAGGGATAGATAGTATGAAGAAGAGAGAAATCTGAATATTTTATTATCCTAAATTGTTGCTTTCTAATTGAAATATTACATTTGACAAAGTTGAAATGAACATTTTATATAGCTAGAAGTTGGAAAAAAAAAAAACAACATGGTGAAATATACAGATACTCTGAAATGATTTGCAGGTCCCTGAGGGCCACGGAGAGAAATTTACAGAATCACAGAGCACAATATATTATTTAGCTACTCCAGACATCACACAGTATCTGTTCAATGGATGAAGCAAAGGGCAGAGAGTAAGGGTCCATTCTATTTCTGGCATTGATTGCTCTGGGACCTGGAGGAACAGAGCGTCACCTTTTGTCACTCAAGTTACCCCATATATTAAGAAAAGACAGTGCATAGCCAGCCAAAGGCATTCTGTATATCAGTTCTGACATCTATAAATCATTTGCAGACTTTTAAAATCAAGTCTGTGCGACAGCAAGGAATGCTTTTCTCCCTCCCCATGATTTTCAGAATTAATGAAGAATTGCAATGGCAACAGCCCATTGCATTCCTATTGGAATATTCTTGTTTGCTTTACATCTCTCCTCATCCTGGAGCTCATTGTGTTTATTTCTTTTCTTTCTTTTTTTTTTAAGATTTTATTTATTCATTTGATAGAGAGATAGAGAGAGAGCACAGTAAGCAGAGCGGCAGGCAGAGCGAGCGAGAGAAACAGGATCTCTGCTGAGCAGGGGCCCGACGCGGGGCTCGACGCGGGGCTCTATCCTAGGACCCTGGAATTATGACCTGAGCTGAAGGCAGCCACTTAACTAACTGAGCCACCCAGGCACCCCTCATTGTGTTTATTTCTAAGCAATGTTCTTTCCATCCACTTTTGCTTTACATTTAATTTAAATGAAAAAGCAGCTCTAGGTAGGATCATTATTTAAATTGCAGTATCCATACTCTCCTTTAGAAATTGAGGCATCCATATATGTGAGGATGTAACTTATCTTTTTACCTAAAAAGATAAAGTTAAAAAGGTAAAAAGATAAGTTACATCCTAAAATCCAGGGCCCTCGCTATAGGGCATGAATTACATAAAGTTCATTGTCTTCATTTGTATCCTTCACAAATTACCCTTTGCTCGCTTTGAGTGTGATGCTACCTATATTTGACCCATATTCTAACCTTCATTCTTTAGCAAAATAAAAGTGAGGAATTTGAAGATCAAGTTTGTAGATAAGAAAACTTACCTTTCTCTTCCAGCTTGATGCACAATATGGAAAATAATACTTTTTCTATCTACTCTAATTATACATGAACTATCACACCAAATTCCCAAATAAAGGCAAATGCAAAAAAGAGTTCACACCTTTTGGAAGAAAACATTCTTTTCTATTACCTAAAGCTTGATTTTCAGGAAATTAGATCAGTTGATATTGTTTACTGTAATCTATTATCCTACCTTCCAGGGAATCGACTGCAGTAAATACAATGTTCTCACAGTTCCATCAATTCAATTACATCAAAGTACAAGTATATTTATTTCATATGTGTGCATGCATATATATATATATACACATATATATATATATAAAATGATGCAAACACAAACATCATACACATACACTCACACACACGCGCGTGTTCTTTTTTTGATTTTGAAGAATGACCTAAAAATCAGAGGCCCTAGAACATAAAACAGAGACGAAGGATTATTTGCAAACATTTGGCTGTTTCATATATTGAGGCCAGCACAAAGCATGTACTCTTCATGGATATTAGCATGTTACCAAATTCTACTGGGGAAAGAAATGGATTTTTAAAACATGCCTGCAGTTGCCAGTGCTCCCTTTCAAACCATTTCCTGCACATACCATACCTTCCGGAGGGGTTTGAGCTTAGTCTCCATTATGAAGTCATACTTGCAGAGCTCACAGCAGCGCGTGTCTGAGCTCTTGATCCACTGGTGGAGGCAGGACTGGTGGACAAAGCGTAGGGTGCCTGTGCAGCGGCAGGGTGTGATGAGGGGGCTCTCTTCATCCCCTTCGCAGTGACAGATCCTGGGGAAGGACACAGCAGTCAGGATGAGATCTCCCAGAGGACCTTTCTCACCTATGGATTTCCTCCCTGGCTCATACCAGAGGGCATTAGAAATTGCAACCTAAGAATTAGAAAGCATGTACATTTCACTCCAGCGGGATCCAGAACCCAATGGAGGTTCAATCACTTGCTACTTACGTTCATGTGATTAGCCATTGGATACTTAGTATCTCAAAAATGTTTTATCATTTTGTTTCTATACTAATGCGATTTTAATAGCACAACTATTGATCCATCTCCCCAGCTTAATCTGTTTCCTAGGTCAGTGTCTGTAAGCATAAGCTTGATTTCATATATAAAAGTTGTGATTTATAGGCATTGTAAGGGATGTTTGAATCTGATAACTTTATTGTTTTAGTGTGATGACAGTTTTATAGAAGCACGGTATATAATTTAGTACCTATGCTATCCTACCAATGTGGAAGAATTATGAAAAATTTTAACATGTTACCAAAGAATAAAGTAAATATTGAAAATTTCAGGTTGAAAATACTGTATTTTCCTAGGTAGACACACACATACTTGGTCACAATGAATTGCCTAAATTGTCAATAATCATCATTGTTTAAAGTTACAGAAAAAAACTACATAAAATTGTTTCAGTATAGTAAATTCTATTGTTTTAAAGTTTTAATTGTTACATCTCCCAAGGAATTCAGAGTTCAACTACTTTACTGAATTACTAAAAATTAAGATGTCATAGATTCACAGTCTGTGAAATCTTCATTATTCTGATCTACAAATTTTAAGAATTTGCTTTCCTCATTAGATGAGATAAGCTTTTCATGTCTCAAGATCACGAATTCAAATCTTAGCACTTCAATAATTCTTGTGATTTACCCAGCTGTTAGAAGTTGTTAATAAATTTGATTGGAAATATTTTTTAAATATATTTAGAAAATATGAATGGCATATTTCAAAAAAAATCTGTAAAAACTACTTTTTTGAGTTGAGTTGTAGCAGCAGTCTTAAAGAATGTTTGAATTGCTGCTCTTTCCTTTTAGGTCTATATGCCCTATTCTCTAGAAGCTTGAGTTTTAATGAGTGGGTTTTTAAAGCATATTTATCTATCTTAGCTGTCTCCTCAGGGGAAATGAAATGCTCTAATTGTTACTGAAGTAAGACACAGGAATTGAAACCAACCTTTAGCCCTTCCCTAACCTCAAAATAAAGAAGTATGACACAGTACGTCAGTATTTTGAATCTCTTTTTCTTAAGTAAAAATAAAAAAAATAAAAAAGGAGCACTGACTTCTAAAGTCCTTAGGGTGGGTGTGATGAGATGAAGTTCAAAATCAGAGTCCTCCTCCTCCCCTTCCCCCCACTCCCACTAATACAGGAAGTAGTGGTGTTACATTAGCACCACATATAAAAGGCGTGGTGGGGAAACACTAAAAACTTCCTGAATTCTATTCTTCATATTCTACTCTATTTGTATTCCAGTATGAAAGTCTGGAATATCTCCTCTTGCCACAGGTATAGGTCCTAGGAATCCGGGCTTAGTGAACTTTTAATCACAATTGTTGCCGATAGAGTACTGGTCTCATGATAGATAGGTGTTCAGTAGATGTTTGTTGAGTAAAAGAACCATTTCATGAACAAACTATAGCTTTCTATAAGAGCAACCAGTGAAAACAAATCTGGGTTTCTATAGCACTTCATTTGGTTGTAATATTTATTTTTGGAGCCTTTCAAATAAATAAAATCTTTGAAACCTAATGAATTACACAGCGTAAGAGGTTGATATTTCTTATGTCTTTGAATCTCTCAAGTCTCTGCCTCTACACAAAGATACTCCTTCAGATCAGGAGTCAGCAAACTGTGGCCTAATTCTTACTGTGGCATGTGTTTGTAATTAACATTTTATTGAAACACACCCATGCAGATTTGTTTATGTATTGTTTAGAGCTGTGTTTGCACTGTAACTGCAGAATTAAGAGTTGATGCAAAGACCGTATGGTCACAGGGACTAACATATTTACTACCTGCTTCTTTATAGGAAACATTTGCTTGCTGTTGCCTTAAATATGGTGATTCTGGGGTGCCTGGGTGGCTGAGTTAGTTAAGTGTCTGACTCTTGTTTCAGGGTCATGATCTCAGGGTCATGAGGTCGGCCCCACCTCTGGCTCCGCCCATAAAGGGGAGTCTCTTTGTGATTCTTCCTCTTCCTCTGTCCCTTTTTCCCAGCCACTCCCCTGGAGTATGAGTACACCCTCTCTCTCTCTTTCAAATAAATAAAAAAGTCTTTTTAAAAAACATCAATTCTGAATTAAAGACAATATATGACTATTACCAATGATAATAAAACAAGGTTTATAAAATTCAACTTTGGCAAGTAACAAAAGTTGAAGTAAAGCTTACATAGAGAAGCGCACAATAAAAACAAAAGTCCTTCCCCGCCTGGCATTGAAACCTGCTGATCCATGAAGACTCTGCAGGGAGAGTGGCGACATTTCTCATTTGAAAAAGAAAAAAGTTGCAATTAATGCCATCTGATAATTTATTACTAAAAAAAGATCACATCAAATGCTGCACAGCTGCCAAGATGATTCCGAGGCTCTGATTTTTTTTTTTTAACTGACATGAATAAAGTAATTTATTCATAAGCCGATTTAAACAAAGACCTTGCTGATTACTGGGTTCAACCTGACCTGAGCAGTTTACTGATTGTAGTCCAACTTCCTATGTCTCACAGATTCATTTTAAAAAAAATTTCTGCTGAAACTGTTACCTGAAGCACCACCAGCAATTTCATTTCTTCATAAAATTAAGGTTGTTTCCCACAGGGAAAATCAAAAGCTTGATTCGTTTTCATTCCCGTTTCACAAGATTTATTTTTACATGATTTTAGCATTTTGTATTTTTTCTAAATTATCCAACTCGAGTTGGACCCCAAGAGTCTTTTTCAAATCATGCTGAGATTGTTCTAAATGAGCTTAAGAGCTAAATATCAACTTCAAATTTCTACCGGAAATAAAAAATAATGTGATGGTGCCATTATGAAAAGAATTAAAGAATTCCTAAGCTGATATATTTCACACTAACCAAAATTGCCAAATTATAAGTGAAAACACAGTAGTAAAAGCATACACTTGTTTTCTCCAACAGAATAATTGTGTAGAGAAAATGACTTTAATAATAAAATTGCATTGTAAAATATTTGTAATTTTAATGCATTTTTACATTAAGGGAAATTGAGGCTTGGGAACTGAGTGATTCTATAAAATTATTGGTGATTGACTTCAGTGTCTATCATATACTGACAAGAACAAGCTGAAATCACAAACTTTATTAGCATTTTGCTCTTTTAACTGGCTATTTATAGTCTAATCAGTGTATTAGTGGTGAAAGAGACTTTCACCACTTATGACTTGAATAAACTTCTACTTCCATATACCTTCTAGCTTTCTGTGAAAAGCAGACCGCAAAATAGTATTAGGCAAATTAAATTCTGGAAATTGTGTGTGTGTGTGTGTGTGTGTGTGTGTACATAAAATCCCTCCCTTAATGTTTGAGTTTTAAGAGAAATAGATTTTTGTTTGGTTTTGTTTGGTCTAATGTATCTTAAAATGATCTGCACTGCTCCCCATCCCCTCCATTGTCAAGGCTTCTTGGTTCTGGTAGAATTTTTTTTTTTTTACATAAGTTTTCTTTTTTTAATAATTTATCATTAAAAAGGAATCCTTTTGAGGGTCATAGTGATTATGTACTTTTGGGATTTTTTTTTTCATTCATTTATTCATTCATTCACATTTTCTTCATCTTTGCTACATGCAAAGAAAATCAGACAATAGCATCAGAGTGTAAGGTGAATCTAGAAGGAGACAACAGAATCTGGAAGCAGATATCCCATTTGTACAACTATTACAATCATCCAGATATTAAGAATCTGAAACAATATTGTAACACTGTGTAGAGTGGCAACAAAGCCCATTTACAGTATGTAACACCCAAAGGCAGTCATCCCTATAATTTTCAGATAGGCTCTTAACTCCATACCCCTCTCCAACTAAATAATCTTAAAGCACAATAATTATGGATACAGCTATGTTTGTAATGGCTTAATCTGGATATTAATCTTACCTCCAAACTAATTCTCATGCTGCAGAGTTTGGCATTCATTGTTAGAATTCACTTTCTTCAGCTAAAAATGATTAGAATCCATGTGGGTGGAAACCATATTGAAAGGTATTAAACATCGGATGAGAAGTTGATGCTCAAGTAAATGAATGAACAGATATAATTTCTCTTTCTTTTTGAGAAATAATAACATAGCAGTAAAAGAATAGCAGATTAGAGGCACTTTTATTTTTAATTTTCATTTCATTTATTTTAAACAGGGAAAAGGGGGACTTGTTCATACGCAGAGCTGAAGATGCCACAGAGAGAGAGAATGCTTCATGTTTGAATGAAGATTCTTGAGAAATCAAGAAAGTATGGGGAAAGGAGCTATAGCAGAGGAGTGTCTTTGGACAGGTGGAAAAATACATGGGAGGTAAACAGACACTTTTTTTCCTGTGAGCAAGATGTAGAGGGAAAAGTGTAAGAGAAGGAGATAGAAGAATTGCAGTTGCTGGATCTGGGGAGGGGCTTCCTGTCTCGTGGGATACAGGAGACCATGTGTCTGCTCCACAGAAGGCAGGAAGGCGTGGGGTTAAAGTATTAGAGAGGCTGTCAGTAATTAGCAAAAGGCACTTTGAGAATGTGATGGGAAATTATCCAAGCATGAATATTAAAACCATGGAGAGGCAGTGAGGTCCTTGGTGAGATTAGACAGCACAAATTTACAGTGGACACTGTTAACACTGCTAGGAGTCAGCGGCTTTTAGCGCTCAGAGAGCAAGTCTACAGCTGGTAGCACAATCCAAGTCGTCTTGATATCACTAAGTCAGAAATGGGAAGGACAAAGGCTCGAAGGATTCTGATGCATCAGCGAACACAGTGTGAAAATACTTGGTCATAAGGTCTAGACTCTGAGCCGGGAAGCGAGTAAAGCCATCTTGTGGTTAATGTATCATGGGGAGAGGATGGGTTTGAGAGATGGGAAATTGCAACAATCATGAAGAGTTGATGTTGAAAGTGGGAGGAAATGGGACAAATGTTGTCTATGTGTAGTGTAGTCATATCCCTCATGGATGAATTCATATCCTTTTTGTGGTCCTTTTTCCCCCACTGTCACAGGAAGAAATTTTAAAAATATGAAATTATTTGGTGTTTGAGACCCACGAAGAAACCAAATCCTGACTCACATGCTTGCTTCTGGCTCCAGAAAACAGGAGAGGTTCTCAGTTTACTCATGTGTGAAAGAGGTTAAAAATAACCTCTTAGGGTGTCATGCAGATTAAAGGTGATGAAAGAGTGCAGTACCTGGCACATTATAGGCAAATATTTGTTAATTTTGTCATAGAATGATGGGTCACTACTGCTAGTACTACTACTAATTTTGTTCACCTATGCCACGGCTTTTGCTGTATTGGGACTAATTGTTTTTAATGACTACTTTGGTAGTAGGTTAGAGCCAATGCTTGTAAGGCCAAGGTCATGAATTCTGACTCCATAAAGGGCAGTTAGCTACTGACACATTTGAATCCCTACATCAGTCAAGTCACAGACATGTCTCAAGGAAACCTAGGTACAGGAGTACATTTAGATCTGTATATTGGGTGGCCTCAGATAAGTTTTCGGATAGTTGGTTTTCTCATCTTTGAAATGTTACATGGCTATTGTAAGTCTCAAATAGGATCAAATAGGATATATGAGAAAATATTACACAATGTAAGTACTATCCCAGAGGTATTATTACCAGTATATATGTGATCAATAAAATCAACAAAAATTGCTGCTAGTTAATAAATGCAATGTATTGCATGTTTTTATAAAAGCAACTCAATTTTTCGTGTCTGCACTTCAGTTTGTAGGACTCTCATTTTTCACCTCAGAGAACAGTGATGTAAGAAAGGGAGATCTACCTCACTAATGAGATTATTTTTTTCCTAAGCTACAAAACCCTTCTAAGATTCAGGTCTGAAAACCTTTTCTTTATTTTTCCTGATTTTTTTTTTTTTTTTTTTTTTTTTTTTTTTTTTTTGTATTGTTGGCTAACCCCTCCTTCTTGAAACTTTTCCCTTTTGGCTTCTGTGACCACTAGCCCTAAAGTTGAGAAAAGTGTCATTAGAAGAATATATAAGAAGATTGTAGGGATAAAACAGTGATTAGTTATGGAGAACAGACCAAAGATGTTAGGATTCTGGAGACTGGGAAGGTAATAAATGATAGGTAAGATGGGAATATGACATGATTTGGTAGGTGAGATATCGTGGTGAGAGATGACAAGGAAATAATATAGAATTCAACAGATCTAAATTCATGGCTCTCTTCCATGAATTCAGAATTATAAGTCAAAGGGATACCTTTTAAAATATGAGTTTAGGATGTTAGCTAGACTTATTGTGATCATTTCACAATATATATAGATATCAAATCATTGTTGTACACTTGAAGTAATATAGTTAATATGTCAATTATAAAAGTAAAAAATAAAACATGAGTGCAGTAATTTTGAGACAAATACAGAGAACTAGTGACTATTATATTTCACATTTTGGAGGGGGAAAAAAAAAGCAAGAAAGGGGAAATTACATGATACCTGTCTTTAGATATATGAAAAACTTTTGTGTGAAATGGTAGCTAGTCTTTTCTGTCCCACAACTAGATCCAATGAGTAGAAGTTAAAGGAAACAAATTTCCCTAAAACACACACACACACACACACACACACACACACCCTCAGAGCTTTCAGAAGATGGAATGAGTTACCCCAAGACAGTGCAAACTTCTCACCATTGAAAGTACTCAGATATAAGTAGGGTATTTATATGACAGACATAGTGTAAAAGGAGCTCATGCAACAGTAATTAAATAACATGACCTCAAATTTCTTTTTTAATGTTGCAATTCTTTTATTTTTTTCTTTCCCACAGACTGATTTCTACTGGATCCTTCCTGCTACTATTTCTTTGTCAGCATTTCCTCTCTGCTTTTCTTGGGAGTTTTGTACTTCAACTTCCAGCATCACTCCTAGACTTGTGGTTTCAAAACACTTCTTATCTCCAAAACCAACCTCTGCCTTTCTGATAGCAAGAAACTTCAGCTAGTTCTCTAACTCCATTAAGGGGGTATCCCACTGAATGCTTCCTACATCTCACCATTTCTTAAACTAGCTTTTCTTCCCAAAAATGTCAGATAATAAGTATCCCATTCTAAGCTTGCCTTTATCGTGGAGCCTTCCATATACTTTAGACTCAGTTTTCCATATCTTCTTTCTTTTCTTCCTTACTACCATCTCCTAGTAGTTTTGGATAGTCAAAAGGTACATCAGCTGTCTTTAAGACTTTGCTCTTCTCAAATCATTCTCAAAACATAGTTATTCAGATCTTTTTCTAAAATACTGTCACTCTTCAAGAACTCTATCATCAATCAAATAGAATCCAAATGACCTTGCCTGCTTTTCGTATTGCCTTCCATAATTTGTATTTACCTTACCTGTCCTGCTATATTTCCTACTAATTCCTAACATAGAGGCATAGTACTATGATTAGCTACATGTACATGCAGTACATGGTTAGCATAATTATTACCCTGATTAGCTGTGGGTTTTGCCATAGATCAGTTCCCTCCATGCCAAGATCTTGATTTCTATAGGCCTAGTGGCTATATAAAGAGTCCTGGATGTACTGTCTATTAAGCCTCATTGATTCAGAAATGTCATCATGTGCTACACATGTCATGATGTGAAGAATGTTGGGGAACACTGGTGTGGTTGTTAAAAATACTATCAGCATTGGAATCATGGTTCTGCCTATCTATGTCTGTCAAATTACTTAATCTCTTGTGTTTTCAAGTTCTTAATCAATAAAGTAGGAAAATAGCAGTGTCTACAGTTCATAGGATTATTTGTTAAGATTAAATTAAGTGATCAATAAATGTTAAATGGTACTTTTTCAATCAATGTTGACATGGTTGTTTCCTTAGTCCATTGCATTCTGGGAATTTACTCAAATATGATCTTGTACCTGTGATTTCCTTCCTCGCTTGATAATACCTCATCTAAATTTAAGCTATTCTAAGACTCATACCCTTACAGGAACAGCCTCTAGATCTTCTTTCCCTCTAATGTTCCCTCCATTTCTTGAGGTTTCATTGCTCGTAAATCCTCTACTACACAGATCTGGTCTTTGTTTTTTAATTATTTCATCTATGCAAGCTCTGGTATTATGACCTAGCTAAATTCTTGTTTATTAATTTTGGAGGGCAAGATTTTCTTTGTATAGCACAATGCTAAGAGTAATTTAAATGAGAATACTGTTAAAAAAGTCAGGGTAAAGATGATTAATTACTGGACCAGAAATGGACTGGGAATGCTATTTAAACAAGTTTGAAGAAGAGATCAAAAGAGATAGCTTGGTGAGATGATTTGGCAATTCTCAGAACTTGTTACTCAGTACCAGTGTTTTGTTTATGTTTCGGGAAAATTCACTTATAATGAAAATGAGAAGTGTATGATCCTTACATATACTATGCACTCTTTAATTTGCATTTGAGGAACTAAACTGAGGGGAACCAATTTTATATCCCATCTGAACATGACAGGAAGTCAAGCAAGTAGAAAGGAGAAGTAACTCTTAATATGCAGAAAAGATGGACAGTATTTAATATTATTCTTACTAACAAATGTTTCAACCAACTCTTACTGATATGGAATCAGCATACATTTTTGGAATTAAAAAAAAAACCTTATAAGTCATATTTCTAAAATTCTCTTTACACAGATGAAGCAATAAGCTACCTACCATTCAGCTTGAGATGAAGACTATCTTGAAAACTCTAATTAAAAATAGTTGTGACATAAGAATAAAAATAGTCTATGGATGGCTAATACAATTTTTATAATCACAAGATTGGTCATTCTGAATCTGCCAGACAATCTTCTTGACATCTACAGATGAGTGGCAGTTCTTCACACACAAGTGATTTTTTAAAGTGTTTTGTATTCTGAAAAGAATATTTTCAACTCAGAAAAACTTGGTACATAACATGACTTCCTGAGTTCAATTTCACACCCTAATTTGTCATCACTGACTCGTTCAAAACCTCAGACCATCTTCACAGAGCTGTAGGGAATGATCAACAACAAAGACAGTGACATAGCAATGTCCCCAGCTCCTGACTTGATCCTGGAGCTGATACAAAGTTGTGGCTTATCAGCCACATCTTCTTCCAACCAGATATCACACTGATGGAAGAGAGTGGAGAAAGATAATGGTCACCTTGCTGCACCTATAATGGAAGCAGGGAGGCCAGTTCTTATTTGAGTTTATAGGTATTTTAGTTGTGTGAGCGGCAATGGATTGGGAAGTTTCCACCTGAATTTCTTTTCCTATGGCTGTCATCACCTCTGGTAATTGTTCGATCCTCTTGATAACAGGAGTTTAAACCCTGATTGGATTTAAGGATTCTCAACAGGGACTCATAGCCTAGGGATTTAGTCTCATAGTAGGGTAGGTCCTCTTAGAAGACTTTCTGCAAAGTTTCCATGGGTTCTTGGAATACATCACATTTCTTCCCCATGTGCTAGCAAGTATACTCCCAAGAGTCCCAGCCCCAAGTGTATCCAACAACAGAGTAGATTTTTGTCAGTAGTCTCAGAATAACCTCAAACCGTACAAATCCTCTAAGTCAGGAGAGACCTAAAGATGTATTCTGACATTTGGAAAAATTCTTCCCCTGTTAACCACCCTTTGCTGCCCTGTCCTTACTCTGTTGGTGAGCTCAGAGTACAATTTACTTCTGGGTAAAGGAACTGATTTCCCCCAGTAGTATTTATCTTTCCAGATCCTATCTTATAATTTTGGTGACATACAGATGAATAAATAGATAATAAATGTTGAATGAAGATAGCTATGTAACAATTTTCTCTACATTCTCACACATGTCACAGTCATTTTATGTCAGCTTTGCGGTCTTTTTGGGTTGTTTGTAAAATTGATAAAATTAAACTAAAGATACTTCTATACAGGTATTCTTAAAGTTATCAGCTTCATGCATTGACTGATGGGACAGGGGAAAAAAAAGGGCATACAATAATATTATTTGCTTTCTGTGTAGGTATAACCAAAGAAATCTATTTGGTCACAGACAGAGTAGGGCTTTTGTACATACATCATAACAGAACTAACAGAAAAATCATCATTACTTTTTAGTCTTTTTATTTTCTGCATGTGGCAGAGATTCTTAATTCACATTGATTTTAGGATAGGATAGCACTCTCTTGTGATTGCTAAGTCTCTGAAACTTCATAACCTCTCTCTCAACCATGACTTCCTTCCATTTGTTGTCCACTCATTAATCTTATCTGGCTGAGTCTTACATAAAGGAATTCTCAAGCTGCCATGGATAATTGCCAGAGCAGGTAATTTATTTACAGATAAGCGAGAATGCATTGAATGAATTAGAAATATGCTTCTGCTTATGAATTTTTATAAACAGGCAAGGGAGTGTGTTGGCACAATACTGTTGTTGCTTTTTAGCAGCTCCACTTTGAATGAAGAATGAATCAGGCTTTATTCATTTATTCACTTATTCATTCATGTCTTCATTTATTAATCATTATCTCAACAAATAGTTCCTTGTGTATGCACTATGTGTGAGGTTATTCAAGGTGCTGTGACAAAGATGAATGTCTCAGTCTTTACAGACTCTATTCTTTGACAGGATACACATTGGATAATGGCACAAATAGCTAGAATCCAAGTTAAAATGTGAGGTGTGGCATGTCAAGTGCTGTTGTATGTGAGAGAGGGAAAAATCATGTACAGATTAGGGGAGAGGGATGTGGTCAGAGTCTAATGGAAGATGGAGCATATGAGGTAGAATTGCAGTTTGGGTAGAATTTTGGCAGATGAAGATGGTAGTTGTTAGGCGACTCCAGACACAGGAGATATTTCCGGTGAAAGCTTAGAAGTAGAATTGAACAGGTAATGGAGTGAAAGATGTGACCAAGTTTGAAAGGAACATGAGAAGGATTGTAGTGAGATGTCATGCTGAAAAATAAAATAAGATTATGGAGACCCTAATGTACATTTCCTTCATCTATTGCCAACATCAACACCTACATATATATGTGCGCACACACATGCACATACACACACATAGAAAGCTTTAAGTGTATTCAGTTGGAGTGGGAAACCACTGCAAAAGTTGAGTAAGAAAATAAGATTATTAGTAAGGTTAATCTGGCTGTGTTATCTCAGAGATCTGAGAGAAAAAGAAGGGACTATTATAACAGTCAAAATCAATAGTAGTAAGAACGAGAACCAGAGAAATAGTTGGGAGAATGGAGAAAGAGAACAAGAGATATTATACAAGTAAAGCTGGTGAAACTTCATCAGTTTGGGTAAAGGAAGCGGGGATGACCTGTGGAACAATGGGAGTAAAAGACAGACTTACTGGCTTTAGAGTTTTAATTAAATCTTCTCGGGACAGACATTTAAGATTTATCGATCTACAAGTCCTCTGAGCATTTGTTTGTCATTGCGTGTACTGTTTAGAAACCATCATGTTTGTGATTTAATTTTTAGTGTAGTTACATTGTATGGGAAAGTCGTTTTGAAAAACAGAAAGAAGTAGTTTCACACTTTCTCATACATACTACTCTCTTGCATGTGAGATATTTCAATACATAATCGTATTTGAAGGATATCTTTCCAAATAGCACTAGAATTACTAATAACACATAATTATTTCAAATAGCAATTATATTTGCAATAGAGTTTTCTACCTAGTAGTAGAATGGCAAATATATCACTAATGATGTGGTTTATTACATCCTTTTTCTAATTCATATTTTCCTGGTGTGTAGTACGTCCAGAATGATTCTCCTACCACTTCATTGTTCCAACCATCTGTTTTTCGATCCTAGAACAGAAAGCATGATTTTGTGGACCCAAATTAAATTGCCTTATAAAAATAAAATCATAACAACCTTTATTCATTCAGAATCTTGACAGAATTTCCACTTAGACAAAAACAATTTTTTTGCTAAAAGTTATGTGTATGAACTCTATACCTTGTCATGAACAGAAATAACTGAAAACATATCCTACTAAAAATTATATGCATAAAAAGATTAGAAGGAAATGTATCAAAATCTAAATAATGATTATCTAGCCAGGTAATTAAGTTTAAATTAGAATAGTTTTCTCTATTTTCAATTTTCTTTACAATAGTCACAACTACTATAACAGCACTGAAAGAAATATTAAAATAAACCAAAAATATAAAGATCTAAGAATCATTTTCCAATTCTACTTTACTTGCTTTTTCTCATTCTCTAGTAAGTTAACAAATTCATGAATGCTTGATAGACATATATTTGAACAATTTTGAAAAGTGTTTTGTCTTATAAGTAAATGTCAATTGCTTTCTTGTTCCCTTCCTGTCCAGCTTCAGGAGCAGCACTCTCCCCCATTTTGTCTTAGAAAAAGCTTAAAAATCTCATTATTTTTTATTTTTTTCATTTTTTAAGTTTTTAAATTTTAGTGCTAGTGTAGTTAATATACACTGTTATATTAGTCTCAGTTGTATAATATAGCGATTCAACAATTCTATACATTACTCAGTGCTCATCACAGTAAGTCTGCTCTTAATCCCCTTTACCTATTTTACCCATTCCCACACCCAACCTCCCGTCTGGTAACCATCAGTTACTTCTCTATAGTTAGGAATCTGGTTCTTGGTTTGTCTCTTTCTAGGAGCAGCCCTTGTAACATTTTGGTTATGTAGTAACCAAAGGATTCCCCTTACTGTCATTTATTTTTTAACAGAAATACAAACTTGCAGGTGTTAACTCTGTCAGTGAACATCTGCAATCTGTACCCTATATACTTATTCATTGGAAGGACAGAAAGTATTAAGAAGTCTCTGTCTCCCACCTCTGCCCCGTATGTCTATACCAACACTGCAGATAACTGGTATTATTTAAATTCTAAGTGTACAAAACTTGATACTTCATACAACTACAGGATATATCTATGATCTATGCAAGGATGTGTATTCAAACATTCCATTTTGGTGTGTGATAATTCTGCTTCAGTTCCTTAGAACTGAAAGAAGTTTCTCCTACTGCATCATCAGCATTTTCACCTGCCTGGGTGTGGCTGTGTTCACCTGTGGATGTGTTTCAACTTTCTCAGTGTTCATCACTGTCCATTGGGTCTTTCTCAGTGCCTGGCCTTCATTTTGTATTCCTGAAATTTCATCACCTTTTGATCTCTTTTTTTTTTTTTTTGAGCAGAGTTTTTCACTATGAAATATTCTAACTGATAAATTGGTATCATTTTCCTCCACACTCAATACAAATGAATTTCATTAATTATGTACACCAGATGCAGTACTTTTGCATCTCCCTCCCCTCTTTGCCTTTTCAAAGATTTATTTATTTGAAAGTGAGAGGGAGCAAGAAAAAGCACATGCAAGAGGGAAAAGCAGCCCTCCCCCCACCGAACTGGTAGCCTGACATGCTGCTCAATGCCAGGACACTGGGATCATGACCTGAGTCGAAGGCAGGTGCTTAAGTGACTGAGCCACCCAGGCTCCTTCCCCTCTTTGCCTTTTCAAATGTCTCTGAAGCTGCTGTCATTTGAAGACAAAAACAATTTTAAAAAAGTGTGGAATGTATACCTTCAACATGGAGTTTGATGAAAGGTAAAGTAGAACTTTTCTCATGCACAAAATACAAAAGTGAAAAATGCAAATGCAAAAAAGCAAGTGCAAAAGTAAAACCTCAAGTATGGTGTTGCACTAAACATGATGTGAGAGAAATAAAATAGAGTAGATCGCTGTACTAACTCTCAGTTTTTTAGTGTTTGATGATTTATAGCTGATACATAACATAAAACAACAGTAATATTATTCTGCTTTCTTGATATTGATGGAAATTGGATCTTTTTTGATGCATGCTGCATGAAAGAAGATAAAATTCTGGGCTTAATATTTAAAAACCTCTTGATTGTTACTGCAAGGAAGGTTGCTTTTTATTTTCAAATTATATTTGAATTTTCAAATAGCATCTTAATGTGGTGCTTCTCTAAAGAAGTACATAGTGAAGGGGAGGCCTGTGTGGCTCACTCAGTTACGTGTCTGACTCTTGGTTTCAGCTCAGGTCATGATCTCAGGGTTTTGATATCAAGCCCCAGGTGGGGCTCCATGCTGGGTGTGGAGCCTGCTTAAGATTCTCTTTCTCCCCCCCCCCTGCACCTCCCCCACCTCTAAAAAAAGTACATGGTGAATTCAATCTGATAATATCTTCAGTTTCATTTCATAAAAATAGCATTTTACTTGAGTGTAATCACAACAGCTTTGACAGTCATAGGAGACTACGTATCTGCTACATATAGTCACAAATATACATATATGTTATAAACGTAAGTGTAGCTATTTCATATCATAATGAACATTCACATTATATTAGTGAGCCACAGAATTTGCTGATTTCTGTACTTGATTCCTCAATGACATTGACAAAAAAGTAAAGAAACGAAATAGTTCCAAATGGAGCCAAAGAAGTCCATCTCCATTACTCAGCATATCATTACGATAAATATATTCAAAGTTAATCTGCATGCAAACTCATCACTGGCAAAGGTGTGAAGAGGCCTCAAAACCTAAACACATTTGTGAGCCTTATTTTTTCACAGAGTAGAATTTGGGCAGAGATGACTTCCCACAGGATGCTGAAGGATGCGGCTGTGAGATCAAGTGAGGAATTGACACAAATGGTCTTTTAACTGGGTAGCATCAACCTATGGTTATACTTGGCCACATTAGTTCAGTGTTTCAGAAGGTGTGTGAAGGTGGTGAGAAAGAAGAAACATGTACTTTTTAATTTCTTCTTTCTATCCTTCTTGAGGCTCTTAAGAAAATTCCAGATCATTTTACCCCAAATTTTTATCTTCTACATACATACCTTGTATGTAGGTCATGCAAAATGATAAAAAATAGGAAGTCATGACTTTGATGATACACCTTTGTATTTCTTAGTCAATAGGCTCTTGTAAAAGCACATTTTATTTAAGACTAAAATGAAAATGTAACAGAACAAAATAAAACCAAGCATGATATAAGTTTAAAAAATCATCCTTGCAAGAATGTTCAAGTTATTGTATGTCATGGGAAATTAGGCAGTTACACAAGAATGAATTGATCTTGAGCTATTTATCAAGAAGAAGTGCAGGCTGCCAGTGGATACGGGTAATTTGCTTCTGTGACATTTCTTTTCCCAAATACTGAGTGTCTTAGAGTTTTGGAGTTGGAGAAGCCATCCTTTTAAGCACTTAACATAGCTCTCTAGTTTTATAATAGGACATTGACCTTGTCCTCTGTCAACCCTCAGTTGTTAAAGGAAAGGGACCTCTGTGAAGCATACTCATAACATGCTGGGACCCAGGGACATCATCTGCTATACTGAAATGTTCTCATTACAATGACTCATGAAAGAAATTTTGCTTAGTCATGCCTCATTACTAACAGAAGTTGTGTTTCATCTGAAACCCATTTCAGGTTTCATGTGAAACTTGTTCCTGGTTTCACATGAAACACGTTCCTTTGCTTTGGCCACTGTGCCTATGACAAGTTTGTAGGAATTCTCTACATAAGCATTTCTGCAGATTTAGTATTTTTCTACCCTTATTTTCATGTGTCTTAATTTTTCTCAATTTCCTAATTTATCCTTCTGGAGTGTGTGTGTGTGTGTGTGTATGCATACATGTGTGTAAATATGTATACACACATATATGTTTACATACACATATACCCACCTGTATCAATATATATACAGTATGTCAGTCATTGAAGACAGGAAATAGAAAATTATCAAACACAAACATATATCATCTCCTCTATTTGCTTTGTGTTTTGCTGTCCCTGATGTACCTACTTGCATCAGGCTCTGTTTTCTTATACTCCCAGACTCCCTATACTTATTCATTGCAACATGAACACCCTGCCCTGTTTTCTCATCTGATGCTTCCACATCAGTAGTTCTCAGACTTCAGTGTGCATCAGATTCTCACAGAGGTCCAGTTAAACTAGATAGCTGGGACTTACTCCCAGATTTTTTGATTCAACAGGTCTGGGTTGGGGTCTAATAATTTGCATTTTAGCAAGTTCCCATGTGATTCTGATGCTCTTGGTACAGGGATGATACTTTGAGAACCATGGATTTCATGGTTTGTTTGTTTGCTTCTTCTATAGTGTCATCTGAAAGTGAATTGCAGCTTGATGAGACATTTGAGGGTTGATCAAAATGAAAGTTATAAAAAGCATCTCATCTTCTATTTCCACCAATAAACATCAACTTTGAGAACCATTTTCCCTTATGGTTTTAAGAGCTGAAAGGAAAGAATCTGTACTAGCTGTTTACCCCCAGGCTCCATTCTAGTGTTTCCAGGTTGTAGAAGTACTTCCAAGTGGACCTCCTGCCCAGAGTGTGGTTATTGCAATATATGTATCTTCTGAGCATCTATTTGTTCACCCGAGGTTGGACTAAACAATCAGTGATTCTCAGCCCTGGCTGCTCATGAAAATAACCTGAGAGGCTTTTAAAAATGTACTATATTGAGTCATCCTTTCCAGGGGGATCTGGATGGGGTCATGGTGGGAATATCTTTTTTTTTTCTTTTTAAATTTACAAGGTGGGTCTAATATGCAGCCCAGATTGAGAATCACTGGGTGAAGTGATCTCTCTGGTCTTTCCTAGTTTGAGCTGGTAAATTTTGAGGCTTTCAAATGCTGATTGGAATCAAGACTCCTCTAATGCATGGGCCATTCTTTGTCTACAACTTCTATTTCATTCTAGTTATTTATTTTTCTTCTTTCATTCCACCTTTCTTTTTTCTAGTGTTACTATCATAGAGTGTGGCAAAACATTTTAATTTGATTATGCCCTCTGAGAGTTCTGAGCTAGCTCAGATCAAAATACTTTTAAAATAAAGACATCAGAATTTATTAAGGTGAGGCTCTGAGGGGCCAGATAAGAAGAACAGGGTACACGTTAAGCAGGAAATAGCAAGGTTTCATGATCACCTGTTAGATAACCATGAAATAAAGAAGAAGGTTTGCAGTATAATGTCTAAAGTAAAAGCCATCTCCAAGATGTATCCAAACACAGGCACTCCTGTGTTATGGCATCTTCAGTTCTGTATAAACCTGGGAGTGAGTGAAGGGGAGCTAATAGACTCTCCAGTCCTCCTTGTATCTGACAGAGGAGCCAAGTAGAATATCAGGCTGAGTTTAAGGCTGTCAGAGAACAAAAGAGAACTCAGCCAGGCTGTTCCAGTGGCATTTTAATTTCTGAACCCAGTTAGACACTGTTGTTTAAATTTGCTTATGTCTGAGGACACCTGCAGAAGATTTGAAATGAATGTGTAACCATGCTGCACTGGTTATAATGAAGATGAGAACCTAAACATGGTAATTAGAAAAGGAGGCAATGTTCATGCTATAAATAAATTCTCATATATAAATCATGATTTGGTAGCAACAAGCACTGTACCCAGTATTCACAGTTTATATACAGTGTTCATTTTCTGTTTGCATATATATGTTTAAAAATGAATTTGTATGAGAGAAGACACTGAGTGTTCTTTCTTTCTTTTCTTTTTTTTGGAGGCAGAGAAGAAATTGCCCAGTGCCAAACAGATACAAGTTTATGAAAGAAAGCAAACAGTTCAAAGTCACTATAATCCTGAATGCATATTGTTCTTAAATTAAGAAATAGATGAATCCTACCTAATTGGTATTTTTTTCTTATTCAGTATTTTACACTTTGGTATAATTGGTATTTAACAAATTAGAAATTAACAAACAAAAGATAAATGTAGTACAATTTAACCAACTTTTAATATGTGAATAGTGACTTATCTGTCTGAAGGAGCGCCATATTTCTATTTTTGCCTTAAGTTTCCTGAGGTTGGAAAATGTCTTCTTAATCTTCAAATTTACTTGAAGATGGTTTTATAGGTAGAGAAATGCCCATTTTTTTTTTTTCTTCTCTAAAAGCACAACTTTTAAAATAATTGGCCTACAGAATATATGCTATTTCCAAAAATCAAAGTCACCTATTTAACCAAATTAGAATAGTATTAATCAACTACTTGATATAGCATAATAAATATATAATATTATATATTTATATATAATTTATATAATTATATAATAATTATTATATAATTATTATATATTTAATATAAGATATGTCATTATACATAATATAATAATATATATTATATATAGTAATACTGGAGGATATAGTATTATATATATTAATATATAATATTAATATATATAATATTATATAATAGTATATAATATTATATAATAGTATTAATCAACTACTTATAATTTACTAGTCAAGGCTATTAGTATTATTGATGACATTGTCATTCCACTCCCAGACAGATGTACTCCCAAACTGAGAACAATCAGGACAAAAAACATTGCTAAGAACAAGGCATGTCTTTGAAGGATATATTTTTAAGAAAAGATATAAAATGCCATTTCTGTAAGCCTTTCAAGTTATTTTTCTCCTAAATTTCATGTGCATGTATAAATATCAGCACCTTAATTCATCGATTTTGTTCATTCAAAATATTAACTACTTGGATAAATGCTGAAAGACTATGTGAAATAACATGGTGCACTCATAGCATTAGAATGTGGTGCTAATTAAGTTTTTCTTTGTTGGAGAGCCCTTTGCTCCTTAGAATAAAGTAGCATAGTGTATATCTGAATTTTTGCTGAGGATTGCAATAAACATAATTATTCATTCAAAGAAAGAAATTAGTTTTACAATGTTATCTTACTAGTAATGCATACATTTGCAATACACAGTCATTTTTCTCAATTTTGATCACATATATAAGGAGAGAGCAATTTTACCTTTCCCAAGTTGGACCCCTCCCAGTAGAGAGAAATCAAGAGTTGAAAGTGAGACCTTGAGACTCTATGTTGAGTAATTCCAATGAACTGACCCGTGACAGGTTACTAATGGTGTTCACATCTGCATTTCCTACCAATTCAGCTGTTATTAAAATGAACAGGAGGAAGATTATTATTAACTCCTATAAGACTCAGAAAAATAAAGACAAAGCCTATGGAAAGTAATAAATTTATGAACTTTCTTAAGAGTCTGTTACCTCCTGGAAATAAATGATTCTCATTAGGTCACTTAGGAGACCTTTCTGACCTGAATACTGAAAACTGTCAACAGCTGATCTTTTACTCATAGAATGGACTTTGACAATAGAATGCCAGTCTCATCTTTGTACAGAAAAAGTAACAGAAAGAATAGGATACATTTACAAAATTTAAAAAATCTGTTACTGAGTGACTATAAATCTAGGACTAAGAAGGAGAAAATACAAGGACTCAGGCTGATTCAATATTAGAAAGAATGTTTTCACAATTAAGAGATTCTAAAAGGAAAGGGGTTGTCCCAAGAAATAGTATGTTCAAGGAAGAGAGAGATGATAATGTGTGCTGATATTCCAAGGGTCTTCAAAGATCAGACTGGAGAGCGACCTAGATGATCCATGAATCTATGAACCCACTTTTCCCAATGCTATAACAATTATCTGAAAAGTTAAGATAAAAAAGTAGGTTTTTTCTTTAAATAAATAGGGAGAGCACAACTACTAACTGAAATGTTATTTTACTTTAAAAATCATATTTGTAAAGTATATTTATCTCAGTTTTTAAATTTCAAATTTATCTGGAGATACATGGGGAAACACAGATCAAGTTGTGCTAAATGTGAAATCTAGATGTTTCATGACATCACTCCCGTAGGTCCAAGTGCAATTTTCTTCTTTGGTTGCATCTGAATGATGTACTGTAGAGGAAAGGTAGATTTCCTGCCATCTGTGGCCATATGAACTCATAGTTATGGGCCTCAACAGGACTTCCAACAATGCTTTTCTATCTTGCTATGCTTATCACTGCCACACTAAGCAAAAATATAACCCAGTTAAATTTGAATTTCAGATAAGTAATGAGTACTTTTTTAGTATGTGTATGTCCCATTAGAAAATTATTTGCTGTTATCTGAAATTCAGATTGCACTGTTGTATGACCCTGCAACCAACCCCCTTGCTCTATAAGGTCATCAAAAAGAAATAGTAGCTGTATCTGTACATAAAATATCTGTATCTGTATATATCATATCTGCTTATATAGTCTGTAGATCTACATTTGTCCCTGCATCTGTGATTTCCTCTTTTACTTCTATTGCAAAGAAAATCATACTTATTTTCCTTGCCATGGCAATCCTTTTACTTTGGTCTTTGGGTCCCATCCTTTCCTATTCCCTGTGGGACCTTAAGAAACAAACATTCTGATCAGTTTTCTTCATCGTCAACTACTCTCTCTCTCTGAGCTCAAAGATTCTCCAAATTAAAAACATCTGAATTCATCTCTTCCTCTATTTGTGACATTCTCTTTCCCCTTTATATAGTCCTGGGTTTTCATTTGTCTCTTTGGGCATTGTCTTCCTTCTCTCTGCTGGCTTTTTTTCTTCTTTCAGGACCATTAAATATTGCTATTTCCCAGGGTTCTTCATACCCTCATCTGCTCAGTTCATAGATTTTCCATTGGAGATTTTGACACTCACCACCTATTTGCTCAAGACTTCCTAATCTTCATGTAAACTTGCAAAAGCCTCTTCTGAACTCTTCTGGATGTCTCTCTGTGGATAATTGTCTTGTGCCTCAAACTGTTATTTATAAAACTGAACTCATCTCCTTTTAAATCTGTCTTTCAAGCAGTGTGTTCTCTCAATAGTAAAGGATCCTATAATCTACCATTTCCTAAATCGGAAACTTGAGATCAGATATCTATGTAAGTTATCATTGAATCCTGTTTGATTTGTTTGATTTACTTTCATAATACTTTAAAAATACATCTACTTTTTTAAAACTATTTTTTAAAAGATTTATGTATTTATTTGAGAAAGCAAAAGAGTTTGTGTATGTCCACAAGCCAGGGGAGGGGCAGTGGGAGGGAATCTCCAAGCAGACTCCCCGCTGTTGGGGGGTCAGTGCTCAGGACTTGATCCCATGACCCATGAAATCATGACCCAAGCTGAAACCAAGAGTCAGAAGCTTAACAGAGCAAGCTGCCCAGGTGCCCCTCCATCGACTCTTTTTACTCTCCAGCCACCATCAGCTCTTTGCTGGGACACAGCTGTCTCTCTCTCTCTCTTTTTAAAGATTTTATTTATTTGAGAGACAGAGAACACGAGAGAGTGGGGTGAGGGGCAAAAGTAGAAGCAGACTCCCCAGTGAGCAGGGAGCCTGATATGGGGCTCAATGTGGGGACTCCAGCATCATGATCTGAGCCAAAGGCAGATGCCTGACTGCCTGAGCCACTCAGGTGCCCCACAGCAGTGTCTCTCTAACTGGTTTCCTTTCCCTTCAGTCTTTCCCTCTCCAGTCTGTTTTTCAAAAGCAGCTTGAGTGGTCTTCCAGAACACTAAGCTAACAGCGTCATTCTTTTTCCTTAAAAGTCTATAAAAATTTACCCTTGTCATTAAAATACTGTCCAAACTCCTACCTATTGTTGATAAAGAATTCCATGGTTAACTACCATTCCCCTCCTCCAACTTGATACAAGGCCAGAGTGACATCATTTTATGCCTGATCTCACTCATCTCTGTGGTTTAATATATGCCATATCTTTTTCCTGGAACAGATTACCCCTTCTCTCTGCTTAACTTATTCTCCTTTGGATTTCTTCCTGATTATTAGTTTCCCAGGGAAACTTGTTTTGTTCTATTAGATGCAATATGTTCCTTTAGCTTCATTCATGTTTTTTTTTTAAATTTGTTCATTGTTTACATTTGCCTCTTTAATTATTTGTTTTACCAAATATATATACCATTATATACAATTATAAGTTAATGAGGGATGGGACCATTACCATATTTTCCATTGTATTTCCAACCCCTAGAACACTTGATACAGATTAAAATTCCCCCAAAATAGTTGTTCACTGTGATCTAAATCAATCTTACAATTGCACCATTTGTCAAAAACATCAAAACTACTCAGAAAATAGTTTTCTATTAGGAAAATTTTAAGTTTTAAAATATTCTCTTTCCATTTTCCCACACCTGGTATAAAGTTATTGCAACTTGTAAGAATTAAACAAATAAAAAAATAGATGATTTTTACCATTTTCTCATTTTCCTCAAAAAACTTAAAATGAGAATATGCATAATGAAGGCTTTAGCAAAACAATATAAAGTGTAACTTCAAACTCACCATCCAACCCAAGCTAGACTAGATCATTATCAGGAATTATTTTTGGGGTCTTCCTTTTTTAAATAAGCCATTGATGGAATTAAATATACTTTATTTGTTTTGCCATGTACCACTCAGTTTGCATTGTTCCCATGGCTTTTGTATCTCCTCTTTTGGCATCCTCTAATTTTGAAGCCATTTCAAGAATTCTTTTGGGGCAATTGCTACATGCTAGAATTATTCCGAGTACTGTAGAGAGCCCAAAAGAGGAAAAGACACAATTCCTACTTCAAGGAGCTTAGTCTGTAGGAAACAGAACTAACACACATGAAGACGTTAGAAAATAGGTGAATTCTAAGTAAATCAACTACAAGAGGTTATGGGAATCTGAAGAAAGGAAAGATCACTTTGGACCACGATAATTTGGGCAAGCTTTATGGAAAGGATAAAAATGAGATGAGTGTTTAAGTCTGTCTAAATGTGGGCATTTGGAGTGGAAGAGAAAGACACTGGGAAGGGGGAGAGCCACCTGGATGGTAGTTCAGTGTTGCTCTTTTGTTTATTTTTTCCTGCTTAGAATTCTTCTCCCACCTTTTCTGGTACTGATGCTATTATTTTTGTTACTGAAATGTCTTTTCTCCAATTCAAAAGGTCCTGGAGGGGTTGCCAATAGTCACATTTTAAATCCAACCTTCCCATCTAAGGGCATAGTCTGGGCATAATGCCCAAGGCCCCTGGTGACCGTGATCAGCCCAAGAATGTGACCTAGGGCAGGCTAATTCTATTCCATCCCTGGGAGTGAATGTGTAACTGCTTGAAGAGAACATTTCTCTTTTCTGTTAAGTCATGTCTGGTAAAATGTAAACCTAAAGCTATTTCTGCCCACACTGTCTCTTCCCTCTGCTGTACAGAGGAAGTTTGCCTGCAGCTGAAGAAAACGAGAACACACAGAGAAAGAGAACCACATTGTTTGAATCTCTGCAGCCTCTGAAGCCATCTGTATACCTGGATTTCCTATGTCTGTGGCTAATACATCCCTTTCTTGTTTAAGCTCATTTGAATTGGTTTCAGTCAATTTTAACCTGGTAGAAGAGTCCTGACCAAAAGAGGTAGTAGGCTGATGGGTGGATGTGGAGAAAGAACAGAAGTGTAAATAAAGAAGGATCAAACTGGGACATTAGCAATGAGGAAGAGGGCACAAACCAAAAGCAATATCTGGAGGGGAAAATGACGGGGTTTGGTTAGAGACTGGGTATAACCAATGCAGGAGGAAAATAGTCAAAAACTAGAAATTCCAGGTATTTGTGAACTCACTGATAAAAATGGGGGTAGTTGCAATGAGGAAGTGGGTTTGAAGAGACACAATAGGCAAACCATGACATCTGAGTTCCTGCTAAAGTTGGGGCTTTGTCAGTCTATGGTTTTAGTAAGATGACCAGCACTTACTGGTACAACAGCGTAAACTACAAGAAGGTAACCTAACTTTGCTTTGTGTCAGCCTTCAATAGAATATGACAAAGAACTATAATTATACTTCCCAAATTCATCTTTTCTTATTTATTTACTCATTTGTTTATTTTAGAGAGGGGGGGGGCAGTAGGAGAGGGGGAGGGGGTCTTAAGCAGACTTCACGTAGAGTGCAGAGCCCAACGTGGGGCACCATCTCACTACTCTGAGATCATGACCTGAGCCGAAATCAAGAATCGATGCTCAACTGACTGCGCCACTGAGGCGCCCCCAAACTCATCCTTGCAATTACTTGTTCTCTCTTCCCACTTAAGGCCAAGGAGAAATGTAGCATAGAGCAATGATTCTAAAAATGTGGACCCTTGGATCAGCAACACCTGTATCATTTGGGAACATTTTAGAAATGCAAATTCATGGACTCAACCCCAGAGAAGGAATCCGAAACTCTGGGGTGGGTCTAAAAATCTGTATTTTTTTAAAAGAGATTTTATTTATTTATTTATTTACATACTTACTTATCTATTTATTTATTTGAGAGTGAGAGAGAGAGAGAGAGCACACAAACTGGGGGAACAGCAGAGGTAGAGGGACAAGCAGACTCCCTGCTGAGCAGGGAGCCCGATGTGGGGCTTGATCCCAGAACCCTGGGATCATGACCTGAGCTGAAAGCAGATGCCCAACTGACTGAGCCACCCAGGCACCGCCAACAATCTACATTTTAACAAGTCTTGTGGTCTCTGCTAATGTCCACTAAAGTCTGAGCACGGCTGGTGTACAGTGTGCTTTGTATGCTGGTTCCGTACCAGATGAAGTAATCTACTTCTTAGTGCTATCATTTTACATTGTAAGAATAATTCCCTTGGAAAAACTCATTTTCCCTAATCTACTCATTCAAAAAGTGTATGTTGAATATATTCTAACTGTCAGGCACTGGTCCAGGAACGGTGGACACTGGAATAAATCTGAAACAGTTCATCACAAAAATGCCCACATATTAGCAATTAAAATAATGCTATGGAAATGATTCCCAGGAGATTTGAGTGTTGAGTGTCATGAAGGTATCCCTAAAGAAATTACATTTCAAGCAAAAAAGCATGACTAGGAGTTATTCTGGTGAAGGGCAGAGAGAGTAATGTGAAGGCATTCTAGGCCCTGAAAGGGATAGGCCTAGGCACTTTCAGGGAACTGAAGACAGACCAGTATGAACAGGTCTTCATTAATGGTGGGTGTTGAAGCTGGAGAGGTAGATCTGATAGACGGATCATGCATGGATTTGTAAATCATATTAAAGATTTTGAAGTTACCACTGAGGGCTATTAAGAAGCCACTGAAAAGCCTCAAACATGGGCTAATCCATATTTTAAACCCCCTTTTTTTCAAATGAAAAAGGCAAAGCCTTTCCCACCACACGCTATAGGTGTTAACAGCATGACTTAAATTCCCTGTAAGCTCTAATTGGCTAATAGAGAAACTTTCTCTGAATAAGGCTTTGATGAGGGTGGGAAGAGCATAGCGTGCCCTTGCAGGGACCGAATGCCAGGAACAGAAAAGGAGGAAGGGTCTGGGAGCTTCTTCTGCTTTGTGGTTCTGGCCGAGGCTGGTTCTGCCCGTGCATGTCTGAGGCAGCCGGAGTGCAAGTTCTTAGGCAATTGCCGCCTCTCTCCCTTGCACAGGGGACACTGGTGCTCAGACTGTGTCCATCTGGAGGCCTTTTTCCTATAAATGATTTCATTCAGAGATTTCACTCACATCCCAGGCATCACAATCACCTGACTGAGAATGATTCCCCCGTTTATATGTGCTCCCTGGCCTTCAGGAGATTTTCGTTATTAGCATCCTCATACTATTGCCCTGTGCTAATATGTCATGTTAATAACAACTGCAAATATGCAGTTGTTTCGTGGCAAACTGTGTATAGTTCAGGAATGCTTGAACAATTCTACAGAATTGTGACTGTGACTGCTCTCCTACCTCTCAGGGACCTGTCTCAGTGTGCTGGACAGCTGACCCCGCAATGTCACTGCAACCACAAACAGCCTGTCTATAATGGAACTCATCATGTCCTTCCCAAACCATCTCCCTCTGGCCTCTTCTGCCTTTGTCAGTAGCAGCAGCATTTCCTGTCTCCCAAGTTTCAAGGTTTGGAGTCACCCTGACTCCTTTGTCTTATGCTCTCACCAATTCCAAGCACCAGGATTGTTTCCCATCCCTGGGTGGAATGAGAGCATGCCATGTGTTCCTCCCTTTCATTACCCTTTATCATTCTAATCCTACTTACCACAAAGCAGGATACATTCTCCCTTGTTGCAACTTGTTCTCCTAAATCTAGATCTCTTTCCCAATACACCCCCAGACACACTGTGACTGTGACTGTATATGTTATTCTTCATTAGGTCTGTTTTATTGCACAAAGGCTAGTCTATATTATTTTTTGTAGTGAAATATTTTTTTAAAGAAATATTATGTAGAACCTCATTAAATACAGAGATAATCATGCAACTTCTCTGGCTGAAGGTGGGCGAAGAAGAACACAATCCCCTTGATCTGTTCTCAGTTTCTGAGGTGGCCTCTTCGGTACTCAAAGGCCCACTGAGGCAGTAGGAAAACAAACATGTAAAGGACACAGTCAAACTCTTTGGGAAGATATGTATGCTTTCTTTACAAGGTCTTTCATTTTTTTTTTTTTTTAGTTGATATCTATGTAAACTCTCCAACCTAGTCATATAAGGTCACACCAAAATTCTTCACTGCAGAGTGTCACTCCCTCATCTCTGTCTGGGCTCATGGTGTTTGCCCTGCTCTGGATGCCTGCAATGTCCGGCGTGCAGCTCTGCCAATCTAATTCTAATTTTCTTTGTCTCAATCCCACCTTTTAACAGGGTTTCCAGATTGTTCCAGCTCTCAGAAGTTTTTCTGTCTTCAAATTTCTTCAGTATTCCTTTTTTTTTTTTTAATTCACTCTGTACTATCTTGAATTTGTGTCTTTTCAGGTGTGTGTTCAATTTCTCCTACTAGATAACAGGCCACTTAAGGGAATAATCACCTCCTTTGTTGCTTTTTGCTCTCAGTGTCCAGTATAATACGCAGTCCCTGTATTTGCTTAGTGGGTATATTTTGATGATAACCTGCAGCAAGAAATAATAAGTATGGGCCCATCGATCACACTTCCATTAATAGAAGTCTAAGTTAAATATCCTGTCTTTGAAAATGTTCCTCCAGAGCAGTGCTTTTAAGTTAGGAGGATCAGCCACTATGACTTTAATTGCAAGCATTACTTTTTACTCCAATTACCATTAAGCCTACAACTAGCTTCTTTCATTAAATTATGCTGGAAATAGATTCGGGGAATGACAACAGATGGCTGTATGTGGGGAGTTCTTGGTTTAGACTGGAAATACTGTTTTATCCCATACCCCAATATTTTAGACAAGTCATACTTAAATCATATTCCAAAGATTACAAGAAACTTACATTAATATATAAATCCAATGGTGTCACTTCTTTGTGATGTCTGAGCATGTTGGACATGGCTCTCTTCTCTTCTCCCCTCTCAAACCACCACCCACTCCCCGCAACCATCACACCCAGGCCACAGTGGCTCACTTTCAGTTCCCTGGATTCCTAAACTCCTTCCCTTCTCCTGGTTTGGTGTAGTAGCCCCTTCTGCCTCAATGGTTCTCCCGTTTCTTTCCTTGATCAATTCTTGTCATTCTTTGAGCCTCAGTCAGCTTGTCACCTCTTTAAGAGAGTTCTCTGATCTCTCAGATTAGGTGAGGCTTCCTTTTTATGTGCTTTCATATTCCTCATCACGACCGTAATTATGTATCAACCGTGAAATAGTTTCTTTTGTTTCTCTGTTCCCCCTTAGACTGTAAACTCTAATCTCAGGCACTATAATATTTCCAATGCCAAGAACTGATGCATAACAGGTGCTTGAATGAACAAATCAATGAGCATTTTAAGAAAATCTTATAAAACTTTCTGAGAAACAAACTATTATTATTTACATCCAGACCTCAAATTTCCTTGTCCAGTCTTAAATAGACATGGGCAGCATTCTTGGGGTCACGTTATTGGCAGGGGTCGCATACATGTGTTATAAAGTAACTTTAACTGTCATAAAACAAGCCCAAACAACCAAGCATGATGTGACAAAACTTCACTTAACCAACTTAAATGACTAGGGGATAACATGAACGTGTAAAACTAGATGTTTTGTTTAAAATCATCTGACTTATGCACACTAGCATGGGTATTCCTATAGTTCTTATTCATTTAAGTTATTTTGAATATGTATATGGTTAAAAGAGCAAGAAAGGAGTCTCAGAGCTATGAAATATCTACATGTTGAAACATTTTAGTACATGATTATCACTAAAGTTAATGTGTTCTCCTTCCCTGAAGGCTCCGGCCACCCCACTGATACGTCCATGACCTGTTTCTGTGGCCTTTCAGTCTTGAATTACCCCGCTGAGTCAGACAATTGGAGAACAAATTTGCACCAACTGTAGAGATTTTTCTGATTAAAAAAAATCTGACCTTAAAAAACCCAACCGTTAAATATCTTTCTATCAGGATGCTAACAGTTTACTGAATTTGCATTAAAGGATCTAAGGTTTCATACACTCTCACTCATATTTCTTCCACTGGTCTTAACTTTTTTTTTTTTTTAAGATCTTATTTATTTATTTTTTCGACAGAGAGAAATCACAAGTAGGCAGAGAGGCAGGCAGAGAGAGAGGGAGAGAGAGAGAGAGAGAAGCAGGCTACCTGCCGAGCAAAGAGCCCAATGCGAGGCTCGATCCCATGACCCTGAGATCATGACCTGAGCTGAAGGCAGCAGCTTAACCTACTGAGCCACCCAGGCGCCCCCCCACTGGTCTTATCTTAACTAGAATGGGTACCAGATCCAACTGATTTGTCAGTCCATTTACCAAGATAAATCACTGTCCTATTAAGGGAAGGGTAAAGGGGAAATCTAATTCTATTCTGGAACAGCTTCCAAACCCATGGATGCTTCCCTATTATTTCTTCTCATTCCCACACCCGCCTTTTCTTGTTTTATCACCTTAGATCCAACCAGACAAATAACAGCATGAATACATGTTAGGTTGTGAGGGGCGAGGTTAAACACACCCCTAACTCACAGCGGGAAGAAATGCATGTGGCTGGCATCACGTCTTTCTCTATAGTGACTGACCTGCATATTTTTAAATTATCAGACTGGTCATGGTAGGTGGCAGAAGGCTTCTGCTTAGAGTTATTCACCCGGAATCCGGCAGTGTCCACATACTTGCCGTCTTCTGCTACTGCCAATATATCAGTGCTGGAATCTGCTTCTGAAGATCTTTTCTGGATTGTTTCATGTTGCCCAAGACGGGGCAAGAGCCACAGATCCCTGTGGTGGTATCTTCCTTTAATCTCCCTGTGCTCTCTTGAGGACCTCTTAATCTCAAAGGATCCCCGTGGGTGAGAAAGACTGCATTCTTGGTACCTTGTGCCTTTTCCTCTGCAGAGATTTAAAGAGCAACCCTCACAGTCATTCAGCTCTTTTTGCTTTTTACCTGTGGTTTCCACATCTACCAGATCCATTCCATGAGGAGCAGAAGGCCCAGCTGCGTTTCCACATGGCTTATTGCCATTTCTCCTTCTTCTTCGTGAGAGTCGGAATTTAACTTGGGCTCTTCTTTTCGCCTGAATCCAGTGAGTCTCATCTGTGGAAGATGAATCTGAAGAAGTAGCATAAAGCTCGCTCCATCTGGCACTTGTGATTTGGAGGGGAAAATCATTTCTTCTTCCTTTTGTTTGTTCTTCTGCAGCCTCGTATCTCTCAGAGGCCCTCCTCCTCCTCCTAGGCCTCTGTTTTACTGATTTCTTACCAGACTCCTTCCTAGCAGGGCTCAGCACCACGACAGGGGTGCATTGCTCAAACGCATCTTCTGACATGTCATGCAAGATGGCAGATCTAGACAAAGCAGCAGGCAAAGGATGGGAGATGGGAATGGAGAGGAGAGCCACAGGAAAACAGAGAGAGAGAATGATGAAAATGACAGCACGACCAGACGTTGGTAAATAAAGATCAAATGAAGAAAAGGCACTAAAGGGGAAAAATTAAGCCAGTATAAATTGTCCATGGACAATGTAAGGCAGAAACAAGGGCCACACAGTTTTGAAACATAAAAGAAGACTACAGAACATTGGTTTAAACGAGATTAAATAGGATCATTTGCTGAGCACTTACCTGCAGATGTCCTGAGTGGATGGACAGACAGACAATCTTGACTGGCTCCTGGGAGCTGTCCCTGTTGTTGGGCTGCTTGCCTGGAGAAACAAGTTAGATAATTTGGCATCTTGGTTAAGGTAATACATGGTCGAGATCTTGCTTTTTTTCCACATATTTAAAAAATTACAACAAACGTGGCTGCCGGTCATGTTGCTCACAACGCAGCTCACAACGTATAGGAAGTCAGAGGGTTCGTTTTGCAAAAGTAAAACTTATTTGAGGAACTTGGAACAGCTGAGATGCTCTGCCACTTTGCTGTTGCTTCATTTATGAGAGAGGAAGATGATTCCACAAGTTTCTGTTCTATTTACTGTAAACATTTGAGTGGAATGCTTCCATTTGCCTTGGAAACAGGGGTAACATCTGAATATTCTATAATAAAAAGGACATAAAGGCTATTACGGGATAAGGATGATAAAAATCTGGGAAGTCTAAATAGTCAAATAGCCATTAGACTGCTAGATACTGCCTGGGAATAAAGTGAAGTCACATCAAGGACCTTTCACATATATGAGATAATATATGTGAAAAAATTTTGTAATATGAATATATATATGTATATATATATATTTTAAAGATTTTATTTATTTGACAGACAGAAATCACAAGTAAGCAGAGAGGCAGGCCGGGGGTGGGGGGAAGCAGGCTCCCTATTGAGCAAAGAGCCTGATGCAGGGCTTGATCCCAGAACCCTGGGATCATGACCCGAGCTGAAAGCAGAGGCTTTAACCCACTGAGCCACCCAGGCCCCCCACATTTTGTAATATTTAGAAGCCTATGGTTATTACTATTATTATTTCATCACAGAAACGAATAAAATCCATCCATCACAACATTATTGACCTATCATATCTTTTAACCCTGTGACTGTATGGAGGCTGAGAAAAACAGAGCTTGAAATAATTCAGATTGTTAGCACAAAGCTGAGCACATTTCACCAAACTCCTGCCTTTGAAATGCATCTTCTTCACTGAATTTGACTTCTTTAACCTGTTATATTTAATACAGATGATGCTGATAAATCAAAGGCTAGAATGTGCGGAGAATTGGCTACTTGCCAGGCATCTTGCTGTGGCTTTGTCAACAATCTCCTAAATCCTTACAATAATCTCACCAGGGGGAAACTGTAACAACTAACAGTTTTGAATGAATAGGATGTGCCAATCACTGTCGGTGAATTTTCATTTGTCCACTCATTAATACACATGAGAAGCGAGTGTGTTGATTGCTGTGATTATTTCCATGTCAGCGATAAGGAAGCTGGGAAGTCAGTGCTGCTTCTCATGAGTAGGTGCTGGAACAGAGGTTTGGGATGAGGAATCTCGTCCTTTCATTTGTTCTCTTACCCACCTGGGAATATACTTCTGCTTTACACAGGAGGAAACTAAGGTGGTCCCTCACCAAGGACCAAGGCTTCTAGAAGATGGAAAAGGCTAGAAAATGGGATCCCCTCTAGACCCTTCAGAAGGAACGCAGCCTGGCTGACACCTCGATTTTGGTTCAGTGAGACCCATGTTTGATTTTGACCTCCAAAGCCATAAGATAATAAAGTGCTGTTTTAATTCAACAAGTTTATGGCAATTTGTCAAAGAGTCATAGGAAACTCTTATAGGAGATGAGACTTGAGCCAATCTAAAAGGCAAGTAGGAGTTATTATAGAAGGATTAAAAAATATTCTAGGCAGAGGACACGGGGGCCAAGGGGGAAGTATGGTGTTCTCAGCATGTTCCCACAGATTGATTTACATCGCACATTTCTGACTTGTAATTTTCAGAGGCTTCCCTATCAATCCATGAAGACTGCATTTTTAATATTTGTATGTCATCTTTGAACACCAGTCCATGTTTGATTATATCCTTCAATATTTCTATCAAAACTCAGTTTTTCAATTTTTTAAATCCAGATTAACTTCATTTCTGCATCCACTGAACAGGTATATAGACAATTTTTGTAAAAAAAAAAAGTATTTATGTACTCTATGCAGTAAACAGTAAGTTTTATTAGATTGCACACCACTTATCCCACACACAACCATTGATGTTAGTAGTGAGTTCTGCACGCAGCAGTCGCTGAATAAAGTGAAATTTACTACACGTTCTCTTTAGAAAAAAAAAAAAAGTAGTGAAGCCTAAAAGTGACCTCAGATCACTGATGATATAAAAGTGAACCAAAATACGTTGAGCATCATAATGGCTATCTAAGGCTACTTAATGACATGCTGAAGACCATTCTATGAAGGTGTACAAGGAAAGGAAGATGAAACAGACATAATCATAATAAAAACTGTCATCATCTCACAGGTCTGAGCAAATGTATGTTCCACAACTAGAAAGTAATTAGTCAATGAATAATAACACAGAATGTTAAAAAAACATGCAGCTTCCCTTTGGAGGGTTTTTTGGTCCACCATGAGAAGGAATCAAATAGCATTTATGTCTATAAACCTTAAGTATTTTGAAGGAAATAGAACTCATCCTTATGATGATTTCTTCAAGAATCATCAAGAATCTTCAAAAAACTCATAGCCAATATTAGTTGATATGTATTCAGTTTGGTGGTGGGGCAGATGCTGTAGTTTTGGCTATTGTGGCAGATGCTGTTAATGTCCACGCCATCCCCCAGGCTTTCTCTGAGTTCACCTGGGCACTGACTGATTCCCACCTGAGTGCTTGCACCTCTTGGGTTCAATGCCCTGGGTCTTTGGTACCATGTGTTCTCACTTGGCTACACACAGACACAACCTTAAAGTGTGGCATAAACTAAAACCTCTGGGGACAATTCTTGGACTGAAGTCAGTGGCTATAGTCCATGTCTAGATTTTCCATTCTCTCAAAGGATGGTTCAAAGTGACTTATAGTTTCTCAGAAGGTCCCAAGCTGGATTATGGCTCCATGGACCCTAGCTCACCAACACACCCCTTTATAGGCATTTCCCCCTTTCTCTCTGTCTTACTTTATCCAAGTCTGTGGTGCTTCCCTAGAAAAACTACCTGCACCCTAGTAAGACAGTGGGATCTATTTAACCACCTGATTGATGCAAAATTAACCCTAGCTTATGTCACTTTTTGATATATTTGTTTAGCAACATGAATTAAAGGTCCATTATGTAATAGATATTATGGTGATTTCTGGGAATAACGAAAAGATAGCATCCTGAAGGAGCTTCGTGGTTAGTGGAAAAGAGATTTAAATGAACAGGCAATTTTAATACAGTCTCATCTGTCCTGGTAATCTGGCATGGGAGTTCTGATGAAGGAAGGGCACCTCAGATGGCATGGAGCAGAGATTTAAAGTAAGTGTCCTACAGGAGATGATGCCAGAGCAAGAAAGAGTGAATGTGAACACAGTTTTATAATGACTGGGGGGGGGGTGTTGAGATAAGAAGTGATATAAAGTCAGTATGAAGGAGTAGACAGAGATCTTATATGTCACATTGACATTTTTGGATTGTATCCACAAATGAATAGAAAGTCATTGATAGATATTCAGTAGTAAATGGAAATGACTATATTTGGGCACTAGAAAACTCGCATTGGCAGCTGAGAACTGGAAAGTCCAAGAATGGGACTTGGAAAGAATTAGGGGAAAGAATTAATATTCAATATTTCCAGGATGCAGCTCAGATTGGGAAAAGGTATAGTTTAAACAATATAATCCCAGGGGCACCTGGGTGACTCAGTAGGTTAAGCGACTGCTTTTGGCTCAGGTAATGATCCCAGGGTCCTGGGATTGAGCCCCAAATCAGGATCCCTGTTCTGTGGGGAGCCTGCTTCTTCCTCTCCATCTGCTTAATGCTCCCCCTGCTTGCATGCTCTCTCTTTGTCAAATAAATAACATCTTAAAAAAAAGGATAAAGAATCCCAACTGGTTGTTTTATTACAAGTATGATAAAAATTATTTCAAAAATCAGTTGAAAAAAGTAACATGGGGAAATGTTTTTAATGTTCAATGAGAAAATTTTAATAAAGTAAAGTGGGATGAGGGGTTAGAGTACTTTCACCAAATATCAAAACATGGTATGGATCATCAGAAATTAGGAGAATATGTGTGTTGAAAACTATCTGTCTGTCTATCTATCTATCTATCTATCTATTAGCTTTCTATTCCTTATTTAACAAAGTTACATTTCAAATTAGTGAAAAAGGCCAGGTTATTAAATAAATAGCATGGGCAGAAATGACTAGTCATTCAGAAAAATGTAAAGACTTAAATGTAGTAAAATAAAAATAAAAATAAGAGAAGGAAACACAACTGAGTATGTTTATAATATCATGGAAGGGAATCCCTTTCTTAAGATGCCATGAAATAAAAAAATTAACAGAGGAAAAGACAGTTAAGCATGGTAATTAAAAAAATAAAAACTTCCAATTTATAAAAGAAACAGCACATATACTCACACACCAACATTACCCCAGATGAAACACAAAGCCATAAATTGTTGGGGCCAATTCCACGTTAAAACCTGTTAAACCCCTAGGGCCTGCCTGGGCCTGCTTAGCCATAGTGATTCCATGTTGCCTAGGTAGACATTTTGTTGTTCAGTAAATGCCTCAGCAGTTACTGGTGTCAGTTCCAGGTAACTGTTGCTAAAACCTGAAACAAGGCCATTTTGTTTAATAAACGCCTCAATGGTTGCTATTGGTTCCAGGTAACTGTTACTAAAACACAACACCTAAAACAAGACCAGACAGGTGGAAACATCCAATCAGCCAAAGCCACATACGTAGAGGTCTGAGGTTGTGCCCTATAAAACTAGCCTGTAAGACCGAGGGGTTGTCGCCCTCTTCGGAGGTGTCCCTGAACAGTCAGTCTGGTTCCTGATGCTTGGCATAAGAATAAAATTTTTGTTAAACCTTCATTCCATGTCAGTCTCGCTCTTTTGATAATGGACCCAACATAAATAATGCCATATTTCACAATATATATGATAACCAAATAGCTAATTTCTATAGTACTCATAGATTTTTTACAAATTAAAAAAAAATTGGTTGATCTTAGAAAAAAACAAGTGAGACACACAGATAGTTCACAGGGAGGAACTGCACATGGCTCTTGGCCATGTATAAAAAATGCTCAATCTCAATAAACAAACAAATGCAAATTTAGTTAACAATGGTTTACTTTCACTTAGTGGATAAGCACATGAAAAAGATTGATCAATACCTAGTGTAGCCAAGACTGGGGACACCAATAATTGCCATATATTGTTGAAATAACTGTAAACTGGCAGAACTTATTTGGAGGGCAATTTGATAAACTTTATTAACATATAAAACGTTTATGGTCTTCAAGTCAGAAATTCTCACAGGAATCATTTTATTGAAATATTTATTGAAACACTTTTATTAAAACTGCCCGAAGATATGTTCATCATAACAAGAGTGTTCACTATGGTTTTGTTTGTCATAGCAGTAAATTAGAAATGATCTAAATGTCTAGTTCTTACTATCGAAATACATAAGCCATTTTAAAAAATGAGATACACCACATATATGCACACACAAGCTTACACACACACATGTGTAGGATATATTTTTATGTGAAAAGTTAAGGTTCAAAACTATATATAGTATGATCTCATTTGGGTGAATAATGCTTTCACAATGAATGCTATCTTATGAATAGGACACATTTGCAGGAGTGTACATCCAACAATTAGCAGTGATTATTTTTGTGAGGTTGGATTAAGAGAACCTTTATTTTTTAGGTTATATATTTTTATAATACTTTAAATTTTAATTTTAATAAAAGGGAAAGTAATTTTTAAAATATTTATTTATTTAAGAGATAGAGAAAGAGAGTAGCAGGGAAGGGTAGAGGGAGAGGCAGAGAGAATCTCAAGCAGACTTTGTGCTGAGCGTGGAGCCCAGTGTAGGGTTTGATTTCATGAATCCAAGATCATGACCTGAGCTGAAACCAAGAGTCAGACACTCAACGACTGAGCCACTCAGGTGTCCCAAATTTTTAATCATGTTAATGATGATGTAATAAATGATAACTATTAATATTAAAAAAACAGGATTGGTATATTTTTTCCCCTACTACTTAAGTGATAAAATCTTTGCTTATTTAGTCTCTTTGAATTCCACTTTCATTCTTCAGTTACATGTACTCAACATGGTATGTACATAAAAGAATTATGATGATAACATGAAATCACTGATCAGATAGCTGCTTTGTGGAATGTACAAGAGTCCAATGACAATGTATAAGAGTCCGATGCTCTTCTTTTTATTCATTCCCAGAAAATCAAGTTTTCTCCCCACAGTGGACTTAATGGTATTCTCTCATTCAGAGAAGACACATAACAGTCTAAGTTCAGTGATTCTCAATCCTGGCTAAAAATTAGAATCACTGGAGAAGTTTTAACATAAATACCTCCAATTGGGCCTGATTCCAGAAGCTTTTGAATAATGGGCCCCAACGTACAAGACCTGACCATCAGTATTTTTTAAAGCTGTGACTCAATGTGACTTAATGTGCAGCCAAAGTTAAGAACCGCTGGCTTAGGTCAAAGAGGATACAATTCTGATTTTGTATTAGATATTTTTGTTCCTGAAACTCCAGGGATAATATTCTTGAAAGCTTGATTTTTCTTGAGAGAGAAAAGTGTTTTCTAAATGCTCAAATCTCCTATTTATCCATCTAGAAGAGATCTTGGACTTCTGAGCACAGTTTTACTACAACATATCGTGTAGGGAGATAGGAAGAATAATTACTCTCTCTTCACTACTACCTGCTGCTGAAGAACAGGAGAGGGAGAGAAGAACAAATAATGAAATTCCAGTATCTTCCCTCCTCATTTATCCACCCTGGGTTGAACATGGTTTGGGGAGAGAGGGTGGGGAAAGATAGTGTTTATAAGATTCACCAGGAGATGTTTGTGGGAAAACCAAGAGAATGATGTTTGTTCTTCCTTTCCCTGGAAAGACTGCAATGTCTTTCAGATTAGCTTTTCAGTGGACAAGGGACGTACTGTGGCTGGGTAGAGGTGACAGAGCCACCTGTGCTAGCTTTCTGTTCTTCCATACTGGGGTAGCGTGAAGAAATCCAGATGTCTTCTTGTGCTTTGGCAAGTGTGTAAAAGATAACTACGATTACTAGCCTGTGGAAGTAAGCTAGGGGTCAACAAGAGTACAAATCAATGTGACTTTGTAACAGAAGGCCACAGAAAAGACTACCAGGCAAAAGGCCTGGCAATGACAGTGAAAACTCAAATGGGTTGAAAGGTTAGAGCCCTTCTTGACTGCAACAAAGATCCAGTCACCAAGTCTTGGTGCCTTAGCAATAAGTTTGGTAAAAACCTGCAGTATAGAACTCTAAAGAGAGGTCCATGCCCTAGTGCATTCTGAAAATTGAAGGAATAATGGTAAGAAACTATGAAAGACTGGATGTGATGCAGTTTTAACCAGGAGAAATTGAGATCTTTTTGGAAAAAAAAAATCAAACATTTTCCATATCGGCCATCAAGCTAACTCAATAGGAAGAGACAGGGAATGAGATTACTTTTAGAAAGTCGTATGTTTTTTCCCCTTTATTGTGCAAAATTTACCACACTTCATCCTGGGGGCCATGTGGGATCCCTAAGAAACTGTGTAGCAAATATCTGTAGCATTGGCTGATTATAAAATCTAGATGGAGAAGAAAGCAATCTTGAGGTTGAATCTATAATCTTGTGGATTAGAAATGGTGCACTAAGAAAGATGCAGGCCAGACAAAAAGAAAAGCGTCATGACAAGTTGTCTTGATGCTCCTTTGGGTACACCAGATTTGGGGAGAAACTGAAAATCTTTTCAAAAGAGGAGAGTCAAGTCTACCTTTGGCAATTCACACTGTTCAGGATGAGGCTTCGGGAAAGGCAAGATGGAGATAGAGATAGAGAGGTCTAAAGGAGAAGCTAATGGTGCAGAATCTAGCTTGCCTTGAAAGGCCCTATTAGGCCAGCAAGTAGAGCCCAAGCTCTGGCCTCTTCAGAGGCCAAGCTATGCAAGCCTACATGTCCCGTTGGAATAGACAGATAAAAACAGAGATGGAACACTGATTGTCAGCAAAGAGGGCATAGGAGGGGATTTGTTCTGAACTATCAGCTCAAGTCACTTCCTCCTTTTTAAAAGCCATCCATTCCTATTGCTATAGATCAGCTCCAAGATAAGCTTGGCAGCAGTCAGGACTGAACCACTGGGAGCAGGAGACAATAAGGTTGATTCTGAGAAGAAGGAACATCTCTTGGGGGAGTAAACAGACACTATTCTGTGAAGGAGTTGAGAACTCATCATGGTACTCACTCTATCTCATAAAAGGTATACATCCTGGGAGATAGATAGAGAAGCAGATTCAGGCAGTTGCCTTTGGTACCCCATGTCACATCTCAGTCCACTTCTGAAAACTGCAGCCCTAGTGAACAATTCCTTTGTGAGTGCCAACTGACCTCCTGGTGAGAATGTCCCATCTCAACTGAATGCAACCTTGTTTCTACCATCAACTCCTAAAACCATGGAAGCCAACTTGGCTCTGCATAAATCAGAATGCAAGGGAAATAATACCTCTAGAGACAAACTTAAAAAAAAAAATGGGGTCAGAAGTTTCTGGAAAAATGATGCATACTCTCTGTCAGATACAAAATTCTGAAAGACACTTCGGATATCTCTCAGGAATCCCATTAGAATCAGAACTGACTTCAAAATGCACCCTTAAATTGACTTTTTACTCACTCTTGTCTCATGTTTCCTCATTCCTCATTTATGATTCCTGGGATGAGTTCTGAAATACACCACCTGCACTATAAGTCTTGTCAGCAGTACTGCTTGGAGGGGAACCCAGACTGAGATACAGCAGGTTGTAGAAATAGTACCATAATGCAGACCCACAAGATAGAAGTTAGGAGCTGGGTCACTCATGGTCAAACATCATAGGGGATCCTTTTCTGGTACTAAGTGGGTAGTGACAATGCCTAGTGAGCTGTAGCATCACAGTTAATGGGTTGGCTGAGGTACAGGTGACAGGGAAGCAAGCAGGAGCTCTGGAATTTGGATGGTAAGGGCCACTGGTAATTATGAGGCTATGCAGTTACCTAGCTTTGTTAACTTCTGGAAACTTCCAGGAAAGAGAAAGGCAGGTTCAGTTTGGCCAAGTACCAATGACCGTACTTTGTGAAGGCATGTGTCCAGGGACAGCCCAAAGGATAGAGTTGTTACCCCTAGGTAGCTCTTTGCCAAAAGGTAGCAGAAGCTGGATGGAACACCATACTGACTGGTGTTCCATCCTTGGACACATTCTTTACATTTCTCAAGGAGGTCCTGATGGAATAAAGCCCTGTTGCCACTTCAGGGCTGTGACCTCTTTACTATACCCTTCAGTCGGCTTTCCCTTTTTTCCCTGTCACTTTCCTTCTGCCTCACTCCTGTTGTCTAGTGGACACTTCCCAAACAAGCTACTGGTACTAGTCCTTGTGCAGGCCCTGCACCCATGGGAACTTAAACTCAGACACCGGAGGTTTAGGGTTGGCTCTATCAGCAGATAAACTGGTTGACGGCTGTCCCTGCATGTGCTGGGCTAGACTGTCTCCTATGCTCCTGAGCTGTCTCATGCTCAATCTGCAAGAAGATCAAGTTCCAGTCCTGGCCCTTCCCTCACCCTGTTGCAGTTAATTGTCTAGATAGTGGAAGAGATTCTCACAGCTTTTGCTGCCTCTCATTTTTCTATGTTTTTATCTGTATATCTACAGGGCTTCCTGCGGTGTAATTCCAGGCAAGGCTTCAATGGTTCCTGACTACCTAAATACAGAGAGGCCAGTTTGTGATTTGGGAGCCTTTGTGTTTTGACCCCCATTTACTTTTCTGGTATTTACCTTAGGCTTAACTCCTCGTAATTCTTGGATTCCACCAAACCTTGCTTATGTGTTTTTCAACATTATCATATCCATATTTATCATATTACCAAATATGTCCCATACTTTGCAAGAGAGAGCACAAGTAGGGGGAGCAGCAGACAGGCTCTGTGCAGCAGGGAGCCTGATGCGGGACTCATTCGGTCCCAGGACCCTGGGATCATGACCTGAGCTGAAGGCAGATGCTTAACTAACTGAGCCACCCAGGGTCCCTGTCCCCTACTTTTTTTTTTTTAAATGTTAAGTTAGCCATCATACAGTATATCATTAGTTATGTGTCCTGACAGTATATCCTTAGTCCTCTATTTTTAGTCCTATATTTTTATTTCTATGCCATTCTCTATAGAGAAAATAGCAAAAGCAAAGTCATGGAGTTTTCTGCTAGGACTGCCTCATTTTCTCAGCTTTATGAATAGCCACTCTCCTTTGAACTCCAACAGCCCTTCTAACTTCTCTTACGGTTTCACCCATGCTCTAAGTATTTATCATCTGTGTTCCCATCTAACCATTTCCAAACTGTCACAGTGTTCTACAGGTAATCTTTTTTGCTTCTTTTCCAGATTGAGAAAAGAGGACACGTCTTACTCATTTTGGAAATCTTCATAGTGCCTTGTACATAGCAGGTAGCTAATAAAGAGTAGTGGGGTTGAATTGAGCTTGGCAACAATTGAATTGAGCTGAACGGAGCTTGGTAATAGCTGGACCAAGTTGAATTGACCTTGGTAAATCCTGTCCTGATTGCAGTAGAGATAGAGATGACAATCCTATCACGGTCAACCAGGAAGAAAGGACTCCATTCTCCTCTGTAAAAGAGGCAATTCTGCTCTCCTACAAAATAAATGAACTGAGGCCAATGTTTGATATAATTTTTGAGGCCCTTTCCTTGGACTTTGGAATTAAAAAGCATTATCAAATAGAAGATGTCTTCTGTTTTCTTTCAAAGATAGGGATTTCTACTTAGGAAGTGATATAACTATATTGCTCAGAGAAGAGCATGGCTTTCAACAATTTTAAGCTGGCAGGGTCTGCTCAAAAAGAAAACTTGGTAATTGAGGATACATATGAATTAAAATCTTTTAAATGCATGGCCCTATTCAGCAGCAATGAATTGTTTTAATTCAGAAGTTGGTACATTATGAGAGCTTGGTAATTTGTTCATCCCTTTAATAGGTGCAAGATTGAAATGTGGCTGGGGAGGAAAAATAACAATTGGCGGGATGAGCAGAATAATATGTTCTTTGAAATGAAGTATTCTTTGTAATGGATGTTTATTTCAGATGATTACATTGTACAGTGCATTTAAGTGGGAAAAACAAACAAGAGGCCAGCTGCACTAATTTTATCAAAGTTATTTATATCAGCAGTATAATTAAAGGCAGTAATTTCAAATTAGGTTTTCTGAGAATCCATTCATAGGCAACATAAGACAACTTGCCTCTGTGGCATCCAGGCCACGATTATGCTCTGGGGGCAATGTTAACTACTGCCAATTGGCCTTGGCATTTCAAAAATTAATTATTGTTTTGAAAGATGCCAAAGCTGTTGCCTCCTGCTGCTCTGCCCAGTTTAGATCCACTCCACTAGGAGATCCCAGTATATAATTTGTGGAAGCGACAAAGAATAATCAAGCATAATCATTTACAAATAACTTCTCTTATTTAGTAATACATTAATAATACCTTATGAAGAATGATTCTAGAACTTCAGAAATGCTACTGCAGAAGCTTCTTTTCTTAAAAAAAAAAAAGCCTCACTCATTTCAGCAGTAGTTTGGTGAGTAACACAGTAAAGAACTAAGAATAAAATGAAATTTTAAACTGGACCTAGGGAACATAAAGGGGCCAAAAGCTCAAAGATGCATCTATATTGTGAAAATAATAGTTAATGACTAAAAAACGTAATAAATGTAGAGAATGTATTTATGTCATCACAAGGATGGGGGAGATTTGGTTTAACCCCCATCTGACACCACTTTTTCCATTTATAACTTTCTCAGTGGGTGATCATCCAGTCCGTGTTTGGCCAGTAACAGAATTCCCCATTTCCTGAGAACATCCCTTGCTTTTCTCTAACCATATCATCTAACCCTGTCATCACAGTATCACACTGAAGTAACTTTCTCTGCAGCTTCCAGCACGAATTCTAGGTTTACACTCCAAACCCACACAGAATGTGTTTAATCTCTGAGTCTTTCTTCTACATCAGGTTCCCTTGCCACTTACCAATCCACAGATAGACTGCATGCTTGCACATTATCCTTGATCTTTTTCTGCAAGCATACTTTTGGAGCAGTGAGTTATTAATTTTATTTGAAACCTAGGATGCCAATGATAAATCTGTAAAGGAAGATTTTAGACACGGATGGGACTTCAGTGTTAGGTTGAGTAGTGTTCTACATTATTTGATATGTAATCAGTGAAAGTTCTGATTAGGATGGGGACAAGGGTCCTTAAAAAAGATTAGTCCATTTTAAATTGAAATAAAAAAATCCATTTATAATAGCACCCAAACTATAAAATACATTCAAATTCATCAATGGGACAGAATAGAGAGTCTAGAAATAGACTCATAAATATGATCAATTGATTTATGACAGTGGTGCCAAGGTAATTCAATGAGGAAAGGAACACCTTTCAAAGAAACGGTGCTGGAACAAATGAATATCTGCAGGAAAAAAGTTAATCTTAATCCTTGCCCTACAAGATAATAAAAATCACTTAAAATGATTCATTCAAAACAAAAAGCTAAAACTGTACAACCACAAGAATAGAATACAGGAGAAATACTTTGTGACCTCAAACTAAGACAAGATTTTCTACACGAGACACAAAAAGGACAGATCATAAAATAAGTTGTTGGTAATTAGACTTGATAAAAAGTTTTTAAAAATATTTTTATTTATTCATTTGACACAGAGAGAGAGAGACAGCAAGAGAGGGCATACAAGCAGGGGGAGTGGGAGAGGGAGAAGCAGGCTTCCCCCTGAGCAGGGAGCCTGATGCGGGGCTCAGTCTCAAGACCCTGGGATCATGACCTCGGCCAAAGGCAGACACTTAGTGACTAAGACACCCAAGCACCTCTATACTTGATATAAATTCAAAACTTTGTTTTAGAAAGGAAGAGAAAATGGAAGGTACATAGTGGGTAAAATAGTTGTACATATAAAGAATTCTTAAACTTTTGTAATAATAATCACCCAACAAAAAATAAGCTAATGACTCGAGCAGCCACTTTAAAAAGGATAACTTCAAACATATTTTTGAAAAGATATACCAAATCATTAGTCATCCATGAAATGAAAAATTAAGTCATATCACCACATACCCATTGGAATGGTTACAATTAAAAATACTGACAATCCTAAGAACTGGCAAAGATTGCAAAACAACTGGAAGTTTTGTACATTTCTGGAGGAAATGTAAAAAGAAAAGTCACTCAGCAATTTCACATAAAGCTAAATACACCTACCATATGACCTAGCCATTTTATGTATTTACTCAAGAGAAATGAAATCATATGTTCCACCACACCAACACTTGCATACAAATGTTTATCACAGCTTTATCAACAATAGGCCTAGACTGTAAACAGTCCAAATTTTCATCAACAGGGGAATGGATAAACAAAATGTGGTATATACCTTAGGATACTACTTAACTTTAAAAAGGAACAAACTACTAATATATGCAACATCAGTGAATCTCAAAATAATTATGATAAGTGAAAGAATCCAGGTACATTATATAGTGCAATGTCACTTATAAAATGCAGACTGATCTATAGGGACATAAAGCAGATTAGCCACTGCTGAGGGTATTGATGGAAGAATTACATAGGAAGAAACCTAAAGAATCTTTGGGGAACTGGTAGCAGTATTCTGTATTTTGGCAGAGTTTTATGTCAAAACTCAGTGAACTGAATGATTTAAGGGGGATATAGTCTATTGTTCTACATGTTTGAGTTAAAATAATCTAAATTTGGTTTAATTTGACAATATTGTGGAAAAAAATTGTGGTGGGAAAAAAAAATTACAGACTGGAAGCCACAGAAACAAAGACTATTTCTATGTTCAAGGTATGGGGTTATTAATGCCTTTTATAAAATATGAAAAAAGGGAATGCAGTTAAAGGCAGGGAAGGCCAATAGAGGGAAAGAAAAAAGAAATGAAGAGAAAGTTAAAGATAAAGAAGGAGAAAAAAGTTGGGAATGAAGAAATAACTGGAAAGAAAAAAGCCAAGAGAAGGTCAGAAAAGGAGGTAAGAAAAAGGGAAAAAAAAAGAAATAAAATAGTAGAAAAGAGAGAAGGAAGAAATAAAAGCAAAGAGATAATTGTATTCATATATTCCGTATGTTGTGGAGAGACGTCTGGGTGTCTTTAGTGTCTAAAACTTTATGATCTCTAGCTATGATTTTACAGTTTTTTTAGAAAATCAAATTTGTTAACTTAACTACTTTGTTTAGTTACTGTCCTAAACTGAAACTTCTGAAATATGAAGCAGTTTAGGGAAGCCTGGGTGGCTCAGTGGGTTAAAGCCTTTGCCTTCGGCTCAGGTCATGATCCTAGGGTCCTGGGATTGAACCCCCGCATTGGGCTCTCTGCTCAGCAGGGAGCCTGCTTCCCTTCCTCTCTCTCTCAGCCTGCCTCTCTGCCTACTTGTGATCTCTGTCTGTCAAATAAGTAAATAAAATCTTTGATATATGAAGCAGTTTAGGCATATGGTAAATAGAATAAATAGATACACTTCAAGATTCAAGTACATAATGTGAAATCAGTTGCAGGACTTAAATATGCAACAAGGCTGATTATTGGTTTGGAGAGGCTTTAAGGAATTGTGACAAAAAAGTGTTGGTTAATAAAAACAAACCAACAAACTAACAAACCAACAAACAAACCTGTCTATATATCTCCTGACCTTGCTTTAGAATGAATTTAAGGTAACTTATACAATACATATAAATACTAACAGTACGCAGATAGACACAGTACAAGATATGTACAGGATATGATTGAAGTAAATGTGAGAAACTTTTAGAAAAAAAGGCAGAGGGAAAGGTTCATGACATTGGTTTTGATAATGATTTCTAGGATATGATATGAAAAATACAGAAAAGAAAAACAAAAATAAACAGATATATCAGACTACATCAAAATTTAAAAATTTGGGCATCCAAGCATACAATCAACAGGGTGAAAAGGCCAACTCCAGAATGGGACACAATATTTGCAAACCATATTTCATTAAGAGATTAATATCTAGAATATATAAAGAACTCCTGTAACTTAACAACATCAAAAGAACAAACAACCCATTTAAAAAATGGGCAAAAAACTTATGTAGACATTTCTCCAAAGAAGATACAAAATGATTAATAAGCCCACAAGTTCAACAACACCGATCACTGGGGAAATGTAAATCAAAATCACATTGAGATAATCATACCCACTAGGTTGACTACCAAAAAAAAACCCAGAAAAAATAAACAAGCATTAGCAAGGAATTGAAGTAGTCAGAACCTTTGTGCACTGTTGGTGGTGAGAATGTAAAATAGTATAGTCATTATGGAAAATAGTATGGCAGTTCTTTAATAAGTTAAAAATAGAATTACCATATGATCCAGCAATTCTACTTCTAGGTATATACACAAAATAACTGAAATCAGTTATATATTTGAGATCTATGTTCATAGCATCATTGTCACAATAGCCAAAAGGTAGGACCAACACCTGTATCCATTGATGGATGAATAGATAAACAAAATTCAGTATTTATAGGCAATGAGTAATTATTCAGCTTTGAAAAGGAAAGAAATTTTGACACACTCTACAACATGAATGAACCCAGAGGACATTTTGGGTTCTAGTCAAATAAGCCAGTCACAAAAAGACAAATACTGTATGATCCCACTTATGTAAGATACATACAGTAATCAAATTCATACAGATAAAAAGTAGAAAAGTGGTTTTCAGGGGCTGTGGGGAAGGGGTAATGGGGAGTTGTTTAATGGGCATGGAGATTCAGTTTTACAAGATGAAAAGAGTTCTGGAGGTTGACTGTAGAATGATGAAAATATACTTTATGCTACTGAACTTATACACTTAAAATTGGTTAAGATAGCCCATTTTATGTTATGTGTATTTTAACTACAACTTGAAAATTTCAAAAAATGTAAGACAATGGGATAAGAAAGAAGAGATCAAGTAAGATGAGATACATACCTTTCCACACACTGGCTAGAGCAATACCTCAAATGTGGTTCTAAAGTGTTTAGTTCTTGATATGAAGAATCATATGATTTTACTCTTTATAAGATAGAAAAAAACAGAATCATTACAAGCACAATGTCTGGTGCTGAGATCAAAATGAAATTTCATCTCTGGATGATCATTTAAGGGAAATAGTGTTGAATATTTATGGTCAACACAATTTTTAGAATGAATATAGTCATGAGTCAAACACACACCCATGATTATTTCCAATGGCACAATGTCAAAGTATGATTCTGTGTGACAGGAAAATTTTTACTTTGACATTATGCCATCAGAAAATAATAATGAACATGTCTTTGAAATTTGTTGCTGTGTTCATTATGATCCTTCCTTTATCCCTTCCTTATTAGATCCTTCCTTTACCCCTCCCTTTTAAAATCTTCACTGCTTGTCTGCCGTGTCTTTACCATGCCATTGGGATTAACAGTGATCCTTAAACCAGAAAGTGAGGTGGGATAGATTTCTCTACAAAAGAAAAGTTTTAAAAAGGAAATTAAAAAGATCTATGAAGAAGATGGAGTAAAAGCAGACTGATAAGGAGCAGACTTTAAGAATTTTGTGGATGTGACAAAGATGAATGGGTGTTTTAATGAATGAGCACTTAGGGGATGGAGATAGGGAAAGGATGTTTAGGAGTTCTTACTGTGTATTTTTTGCCCTGATTCCAACATTCATCTCCACTTCTACCTCCAATCCATAGACCACTCCAAGAAAACTTGTATGAAAGATTTCAGAATCAGGATATCATTTTTTTAAATAACATTTTGTGTTGACAACTTAAATTGGGAGCAAGAAGGCCTATCTTTATGTAGTTTGTGTCAATGAAAAGCAACCCCACAGAAGCATAAAATTCGGAGAACTAAAAATACTCTTTGCTGTCTGGCTAAATTCAAGAACTAACTTGGGATGCCTGAGTGGCTCAGTCAGTTAAGCATCTGCTTTTGGCTGAGGTCATGATCTCAGGGTCCTGGAATTGAGTCCTGCATCAGGCTAGTCTTTCTTAGTTTCTGTTTATTTTCTTCTTTTTTTCTTATTTTTCAGTTCTTCCTGTCCAGACTGGTGCAAGTGATTAGTAGGATTAGGAAAAAAGTGGTTTGTCTATGTTGGAATTAAATATCATCCAAATTTTCCTAATTTCTTTAGCTTGATTGTCCTTGTGTACAACTGTTCAGAAGCTGCTGAACTGAAAGTCAACATCAAACACATCTTGGAACTACCAATGGAGACATTGTGTTCCTTTTATTATTTTTTTATATTAGTTTCAGAGGTAGAATTTAGTGATTCATCAGTTGCATACAATGTGTGTTTTTCTTCTTATGAAAGTCTCCTACGACCTGTCCCACAATGCTACCATGACCTCTTTTTCCACCGCTCATATTGTCCAGGCAAAATTCCTGTTAGGTCATCATGAAGAGTTAGTAATTTGACTTTATATTGGATTGATTACTCAAAAATTCAACTGAGCTTAGGTTTACAGATTTTCATAGTTGAGTATGTGGCAGTGCTAGTGATTCCATTCATGTTTGCCTTTCTCTGGACGGTAGTTTTGAGAGTTGGCTTTAGAGAAGAAGAACTTTAGGGAAAAGGGCTTTAGGGTTTTAGGGAAAAAGAACAGATGGATTCATTGTTCCTTTTTTACAACAAACACAATAAAAAGTTGGTTCTTTTTATTTTTATTTTTTAATTTTATTTATTTATTTATTTGACAGAAGAGATCACAAGTAGGCAGAGAGGCAGGCAGAGAGAGAAGAGGAAGCAGGCTCCCTGCTGAGCAGAGAGCCCGATGTGGGGCTTGATCCCAGGACCCTGGGATCATGACCTGAGCCAAAGGCAGAGGCTTGAACCCACTGAGCCACCCAGGTGCCCCAAAGTTGGTTCTTTTTAATTAACATTTAATTGCAGGAATTCTCTCTTACCTTTTAATAAGGGGTGTTGAAATTTCCTATACTGTACTGGATTACCTGGATTTATTTTCCCACTGAAGGGTACAGTTGTTTCCATTTCCTTAAATGTCACTTCAATTCTGGATGAACTATTCTCACTGGATTTATAAATTGTTGCCTTGTATTTTGTTGCTTTCATTGTGTATTTATCTTTTGGTTCAGAAGACAAGTTTGCTAGATCTCTTTGTAGAGTTCTTTCCATAGCTAGTGTTACTAGAAAATTTTTTCATATGCTCTAACACAAAGGGATGGGGTAATTAATGGAAACTTACTGGATGTACTATTTATCTCTCTGGTTTGCTCCTCCAGAACTCCAGATTTACTAAATATTATTCTAGAGAGCTAATGTATTGTGTACTGTGGGTCTGTCAAAATTATCCTCCTAAAAACACCTCACTCTATAGAAAGCTACAATAAGTATTATTTGACTACAATGAATTGAATTATTTGATATCATTATTAAGCAATGAACTGAAAGCTTGTAGATTAAGAATAAGAAAAAGAAATCCCTGTAAAGTAGGCTAAGCACTAATTTAAATACCACATTTCTGTATTTTGTTTTTTGTATTTTTTTAAAAATACAGTTTACTGCTAATAATAGGGGTTTAACGGGTAAGGAAGAGGAACTACATTTATATAAATAAAGGATTCTCAAATGTTGATTTTGAAATGGTCAATTAAAGGGGAGGAGTACTACCATTTGTCTTCTTGTAATTCCCAAGGTGTGAAGGTTATTTTATGTGTTAACTTGATTGGGTGAAGAGGTGCCCAGATTGAACATTAGTTCTGGGTGTATTTGTGAGATTTTTTTCTTGACAAGATTAGTATCTAAAACAGTAGATTGTTTTCCTCAATTTAGGTGGGCATCATCCAATCTGCTGAGGGTCAGAACAGAACCAAAAAAGTGGAGGAAGGAGAAATTCACCTGATTTTGCTTTCTTCTTGCCTGCTGGACTTGGGACATTGTTCTTTTCCTGTGCTTGGACTGGATTTTTTACCATTATCTTCCCTGGTTCTCAGAAAGCTGGACTGGAATTAGATCACTGGCTTTCCTGGATCTCTAGCTCGCAGACGGCAGATGATTGGACTTTTCAGCCTTTCTAATCTCATGAGTCAATCTCTCATATAAATCTCTTTCTATTGGTTCTGTTTTTCGGGAGAACCAAGATTAATATACTAGGATTAGTCCTGAATAATTTGCAATAATTTCAATGATTTACATTTCTTTAGACATTCCTTTTTCTTGGGGGTGGGGGCTAGAAGGGGTAAGAAAATTTTTTTTTAATTAGCTTTTGGTTTTTGTTACTGTTTTGTTATAATGAATAAAAATGCCTAGAGGGAAATAATGTGGAAGAAAATTATATATATTTTTAATAAGGATGGGATGGAGATGGTACTAAAGAAGAGAAGAATATAAGAGTAAAAATGGCTATGTTATTGTACAGTGTTCCTCCTGTGATTTCAAAATTAAAAGAAGTCTTTCTTATAATATATATTTAATAGTGCTTTCATATGTGACACTACCCATGTTTCTTTAAAATGTTCTTCATTACCAAATCCCTAACATTTAGGTAAAGGCAGTATTTCCATATGCTCTTGCAGACCATGTTTTTTAAAACATGTTTTAAACATTTCAAGTAAAATATTTTTTCTAGAAATGTCCTTCAAATTTAGGTTCTCCACAAAAACTGAAGCACATTCCAAAGCTTGTTTGATAAGTTTTGGTCTATAAGAAAGAATATTATCTAGTAAAATTTTTCTATTAACATAAACTAAAACATAGGATTTTCTTTTTTTTTTCCTTTTTCTTTTTCTTTTCCTTTTCCTTTCTTCCTTCATTCCTACCCTCCTTCCCTCCTTCCTTCCTTGATCATTTGGTGAATAAAAATGTTTCCAAAGTGTATTTGAAGAAAAACTATTTTTCTGAGTCAAAACACAGAAAATTGAGGCTAACTAAATATTTACCTTGATATAAATCTTAGTTTATAGATATGGTGCTTGATTGTTAGGCAATTAGTGAACCACATTTCAGATACTGAATGTATTAACTACTGTGCAGAATACTGCCCCAAAATTGGGAGTACTGTGTTCAGCTTATTTATATTATGAACTTTGGTGAGTCAGCAGCATTAAGGCATATCTCCTATGTCCAAACATTTGGTGCATGAAACTAGACAGGTTTTTGCCTCTTTTCTAGTCATTTGTGAAGATTTCACTTATTTTGTAACCCTTCATCTATTTCAGGGGTCATCAAATCATGGCCTATGAGGTAAATCTATCCTGTTGCCTGTTTTTGTGAATAACATTTTATTAAAATAGGCCCATGTTCATTCATATACATATTGTTTATAGCTGCTTCCACATTACATGGCAGAGTTAAGTACTTGTGATATATTAAGGGGCCCGCAAAGTTGAAAATACTCATTATTTAGTCCTTTATAGAAAAAGTTTCCTGAACTTTATTCTATGGGGAAGGTAAAAATTCATGGGGAAAAGCCCAGATGACCACCTTCAATGGTACTTAAAAAAAAAAAAAAAGTGGACAGAAAAGAAAATATGCAATCTTGTAGGGAAAATGAAAATAATAAAAGCTGAAAATTTTTATGGAGAAGAAAGGAAGGAGGCATGTAAAATAAATGTATATTAAAGCTGCAACCCTGTTTTTAAATAGCAACTCAAAGAAGAATGCATGTGAGAAGAAAAAAAATAAATGGGTTCAGGTGACTGGACAAAATAAACACGCAAACACAATTCTAACAGCTTAAGAAAATTATCTCTGTCCTTTCCTGTTATGCTCTGTAGTACCGTTACAGATAACATCTTTGGGGAAAAAACATGTAAAAATCACAGGGAGTTGGTGGCAGCCTATTTTCCCAAGGTGACTATATTTTCGCTTTCTCTCAAATCATCATGGTTGTAGAAGGCAAACAGTGCTATTTAAGTTGAATGCACAGCACAAGATCCAAGCCTCATGTGATTCATTTTTCTAGAATATGCTGAACTTAACTTCATTTCTGGTAAATTATGTACCTGGTTCAGCACATTCCTGAGAATGAGTTTTTCTTTGAGCACAATATGCTCCATTAGATTGGATATTCCATTAAAACGAATGGATTCTCTGCGCTGAAATGGGCTACTAGAGCCCTCATACAGACTTATATCATACAAGAAGATCATTTTCCTGGAGTATTTTTGGATTTTAACTACTCTAAGCTTAATTTCCTTTAAACCCACAGGGATACCTAATTCTATAATGGAAGAGAAATTTATAGGCAGAGAGTTATAAATCAAGACATATTGTACAAAAGAAAAGACATTGGGGAAAATAATTGGTGATAATCCTTGTTTTTTTTGTTTCCAAGTCTTTCAGAGAGAATGATCTGCTGAAATTTTAAAGAGATATTTTTAGGACATAAATAGCATCTGTACATCGGGGCTAAGCTTTGCTGGTCCCCACTAGCTTGCACTGCAGAGTTCATCCACAGAAGAGCCTCAGAAGTAACTTATCACCTCTTAGCCTGATGTCAGTGTTAAAATGCATAATGATAAAACAACAGCAAAACAAAACAAAACCCAGCATCTTCCCTCAAACGTGGGTGACTGAAAGTCTTCCTATGACACACTGTGGAATCTTCCTTGTTTATGCCCGGTTCTGTCATTGTGTCCTTGATACAACTGCTTCATGACTATACTCATTTCCACCTCCAGAAAACAAAGAGAGGATATCTCTCTGAAGGTAAAGGCAAAACGAAGAGCTGAAAAAGTACAAGCTTCTTGCTGATTATTAGAGACAAAGGATGCATGCCTATTCACCTGCATGAGAAGGTTGGGACAAGAACTCAACAGCCCAGGAGGCTTTCTTAATAAAGAGAAATAAATAGTTCTTGGTAGATCTCTATGTGGAAGGTCTGATTAGTGGCAGATATAGCTTAAAGTTAGCACATAGAGTAAAAAGAATGAGTAAGTGTAGGAGATATTGTAAAAGGCCATGGTGTATGATTTTTACAAAAATATTGGTTATCATTTTTTTGAGGTCACTGAGAAGCATGAAGTTAGATTAAAAAAAAACTACTGAAAGCTCTTGACAACTAAACATAAGCAAACATCAAAATATTTTAAGAATAGCTGTTAATTAATAAAAGATTAAAAAAGGGAAAACAAAGCCACTTTCTAAGTTTCATGTTTGGAAAAAATACATGTTTATATAGCAGAAAAGAGTGAAATATCCAGAAAATATGAGTCTATGTGGCCAGGGCTTTGAAGTCAAACAAACTTGCATTTGAATCATAGCTCCACCACTCACTAATTTTATGGCTCCCTGAGCCTCCTGAAAGTTAGTGAATTTCACCAAGTCTTAGTTTCTTTGTCTGTAAAATGGGGATAATAACACTGCCTGTATTGTATGTGGTGATAAGGCTTACATTAAATCAGGTGTAAAGTGTCTAGTACACCCATTATGTTTGGTCCCATCTTCTTTTTTTTTTTTTTAAGGATTTTCTTCCTTCCTTCCTTCCTTCCTTCCTTCCTTCCTTCCTTCGGAGATAAAGAGGGTGTGAGAGAGTGCGATCAGGAGGGGAGAGGAGCAGAGGAAAAGGGACAAGCAGAATACATACTAAGTGGGGCTCCATCTCCAATCCCGAGACGATGATCTGAGCTTAAATCAAGATTCAGATGCTTACCCGACTGAGACACCCAGGCATCCCATGCTCCCTTCTTTCTTAAAGAAGGTTATGGAAGTTAAATTTCAATGCAGTGTCAATTAAAATCTTAGTTTACTTATTTATTTAATCTGGAAAACAGATAATTCTGCGGTGGACAATCCATCTTCTTCACCACATTTCCCAACCTCTTGAGATTACTTTGTGCATTTATTGGTTCTGAGGTAACCTGCTTACGTCTCACCCTAGAATGTCATGAGACTTTCTTTTGTCTTTTTCTTGACTCTAATCCTAATGTCTGGAATAGTTTGGACATGGTATAGTAACAGAAGAAGCAGCAAATACTTATATGCCATGAATTAAAAAAAATTATATGCCATTATATGCCATATAAAAAGACTTATATGCCATGAATTTTAAAAAAATTGATCTTTATATCAAACACATGAAATGGATACTTCTTTGGCCCTATTTTACACAAGAGAAACTGAAGCAAAGATAAGAGATACATCCTAGTTAAAGTCACATAGGTAACAAGTGTTAGAGGTGAGCTTTGAATCCAGGAAGTCTAGTTCCAGAATGAAGGATCTAATCATGTTATATTGCCTCAATACGTATTTCTTGAATAAATGGATAAATGAACAAATGGTTTGTTTGGGGTGCCACTTAGAACCAGCCAGGTGTGGCATTTTGTAGTTAATTGTTATATATTATGTTTTTGGATTTTGGTTTGCTAGGATGTGTGTTTAAGAAACCTCCTCTTGGTACATTTTCCATATTTGTTGAATTTTCTCCCAGTACATTAAAATACAATATAATCTGAAAGTTTAATTGCTTCTAAAACAGATTTTCAAACAGTACTAGTGCTTTCACCTCCACCTTTGTCCTCACCCCCAAAGGTTATCAGTTGACCTTTTGCAAATTCCTGGTTGTGACCTAAGTGCTTTCTTCATTTTTCCTATGGCAACCTTAGATCTTTGCTTTCTTGATTCTGCTTCTTCAGTTTCTACAGATCCATCAGTTTCCCAAATACTATAAGTTTCTTAAAAATGTAATATTTATTCCTATTTTTAATAGATTTATTCTTTTTTAAAAATATTTTATTTGGGAGCTTTTTGATCACCGCTTCAATCTCGTTACTAGATATTGGTCTATTCAGGTTGTCAGTTTCTTCCTGGTTCAATTTTGGGAGTTTATAGTTTTCCAGATGAATGGAATGCATCCATTTCATCTAGGTTGCTTAGCTTATTGGCATATAACTGTTGATAATAAATTCTGATGATTGTTTCTACTTCCTTGGTGTTAGTTGTGATCTCTCCCTTTTCATTCATAATTTTATGAATTTGGGCTTTCTCTCTTTTCTTTTAGATTAGTGTGGCCAATGGTTTATCGATCTTATTGATTCTTTCAAAAAACCAGCTTCTAGTTTCATTGATACATTCTACTGTATCTCTGGTTTCTACCTCATTGATCTCATCTCTAATCTTAATTATTTCCCTTCTTATGTGTGGAGTTGGTTTGATTTGTTGTTGATTCTCCAGTTCTTTAAGGTGTAGAGACCGCTGCTGTGTTCTGGATTTTTCAATTTTTTTGAGGGGGGCTTGGATGGCTATGTATTTTCCCCTTAGGACCACCTTTGCTGTATCACATAGGTTTTGGATCGAAGTGTCTTCATTCTCATTGGTTTCCACGAATTGTTTCAGTTCTTCTTTGATCTCCTGGTTGATCCAAGCATTGTTAAGCAAGGTGGTCTTTAGCTTCCAGGTGTTTGAGTTCCTTCTGAACTTTTCCTTGTGATTGAGCTCCAGTTTCAAAGCATTGTGATCTGATTATGTGCAGGGAATAATCTCAGTCTTTTGGTATCAGTTGAGTCCTGATTTGTGACCCAGTATATGGTCTATTCTGGAGAAAGTTCCAAGTACACTTGAGAAGAATGAGTATTCTGGCAGAAGATATGGACAGACACTTCTCCAATGAAGACATACAAATGGCTATCAGACTCATGAAAAAATGTTCATCATCACTAGCCCTCAGGGAGATTCTAATTAAAACTACATTAAGATATCACCTTACACCAGTTAGAATGGCCAAATTAGCAAGATAGGAAACAACATGTGTTGGAGGGGATGTGGAGAAAGGGGAACCCTCTTACACTGTTGGTGGGAATGCAAGTTGGTGCAGCCTCTTTGGAGAACAGTGTGGAGATTCCTCAAGAAATTAAAAATAGAACTTCCCTATGACCCTGCCATTGCACTACTGGGTATTTAACCCAAAGATACAGATGTAGTGAAAGGAAGGGCCATCTGTACCCCAATGTTTATAGCAGCAATGGCCACGGTCGCCAAACTATGGGAAGAACCAAGATGCCCTTCAACGGACGAATGGATAAGGAAGATGTGGTCCATATACACATGGAGTATGATGCCTCCATCAGAAAGGATGAATACCCAACTTTTGTGGCAACATGGATGGGACTGGAAGAGATGATGCTGAGTGAAATAAGTCAAGCAGAGAGAGTCAATTATCATATGGTTTCACTTATTTGTGGAGCATAACAAATAGCATGGAGGACATGGGGAGAAAAAGAGGAGAAGGGAGTTGGGAGAAATTGAAAGGGGAGGTGAACCATGAGAGACTATGGATTCTGAAAAACAATCTGAGGGTTTTGAAGGGGCAGGGGGTGGGAGGTCGGGATACCAGGTGGTGGGTATTATAGAAGGCACAGATTGCATGGAGCACTGGGTGTGGTACAAAAATAATGAATACTGTTAGGCTGAAAATAAAAAAAATAAATTAATTAATTTAAAAAAATATATTTTTTATTTATTTGATAGAGAGGGATCACAAACAGGCAGAGAGGCAGGCAGAGGCAGAGGGGGAAGCAGGCTCCCTGCCTAGCAGAGAGCCCAACGCTGGGCTCAATCCCAGGACCCTGAGACCATGACCTGAGCCGAAGGCAGAGGCTTAAACTACTGAGGCACTCAGGTGCCCCTAGATTTATTCTTCTAAAAAATTCCTTTAGATTTATTTTAGTAACACTCTAAAGAAAAGCAGAGGTAAGTAGATGGGGTCTGCCTTACCATCTTTAATAGAAAATCTAGGTTTCATCTTTAGTTCCTTTCTTTTTACACTATCCTCTACTTCTAAGCTATCACCGAGTTCTAGTTTTTCTTCCTTAATATTTCTAATCTATCCACATTTTTCCACTAACACTTTAAAAAAATGAGTTTAATTAATTAATTAATTAATTAAATTCATTAATTCACTAATTCTTAACTAAATGACATCAGCAGCCTCCTAATTGGATTTTCTTTCAGTGATACTCCATTTTCCTGAAAACAAATCCATAGCTTTTATTTGTAACTAATGAGGCTTTATGATCTAGTCCCTGGTTATCTTTATGGCCTCTTCCTTCCTTCCCTTACAATCTATGCCTCACTTTTCTGAATGACTTCTAAACTCGTGATTAATACCTTGGAAGCTTTCTCTTCCATTGGACTTTTCAGGATGCCTCTCAAGAAGTTCCCATAAGAGTCTGCACTTACTCCTAACAGTAGTTTTCATGCCAAACTGACATGATCTTTCCTAATTAAAGTGTCTCTGTGGCTTCCTAGTATACTTAGAATAATAGTCAAACTCCTTACCTTGGCTGAAGAACATCCCACATAAGGTTAAGTCTTTGACATCATCTCCTACAACATTTCCATTAAGTCCACATGCCAACCACACACTCTTCCCTTCTGTTCCTTCAACACACTGATTTTTTTTTTTTTTTTTTTTTTGAAGAGGGACTTTGTATTTTCTCATCCTTCCTACTGTGGTGTCTTTCTTCCAACTTTTGGTGGAGTGGATTCCTTCTACTAGTTACTCAGTTTCGCTCAAGTCCCTCCTTAATGGCTGTATCTAAAACAGTCCTCTTCTCCAGCTACTCTCTGACATGTAATTTTGCTTATTTGCTCTATAGAACTTACCACAAATTTCATCTATGAGGGAAGTAACCTTGCCTATATCACTCAAAATATCTTTTATTTCTTCTAAATATTCCAAAAGTGTCTAGAAATGTTTTACTCTCCAATTAAGGTAAAGGAACTAGGTAATGCCACATCTATATATGTACTTAAAACTAGCGTTTCCTTATTTTACTTTTAATGTGTCAGTAGCTAACCTGAATTCCAAATATGTTAATTCAGCTAACATTAAGCAAATACTTATTGAGCCCCAATTATGTTTCTGGTACTGCTCTAGGTGTTAGGGATAGAACAGTAAGTAAAACAAGCCCTTTCACTTATGGAGTTCATGTATTTTGGGGAGAAGGGAAGTTGGAGAAAGAACATTAAAGTAATGAAAACAAGAAATTTTATGATCATCAGGTAAGGATAAATACTCTTAAGGTAAGTTATTCAGGTCAATGGGATGGAGGGTTGTTGGTGAGAGGGTTGCAATTAAATAGCGTGGTTAGGGAAGGCCTGATTTAAGACTGACTGAAGTAAAAAGTATATCATAGATGAAGAACAGTCTAGACAAAGGGAGCAGCAAACACTGTTACAAATGGGCATGACCCAGCTAGGAGGGCACCATGACTGGAGCAGAGCAAGTAAGAAGCAAGTGGCAAGAAAATTGGTGAGAGAACTAGCTAGGGACTAGATTATATGTATCTGGTATGCTGTAGTAAAAAAAGTGGATTTTTTTTTTCTCTTCTGAGTTTGGCAGGAACTCATTGGAGCATTCTGAGTATGGAACTGATACAATCAGATTTATATTTGGAAGTTGAACACTGTGTTTGGAGAAGATGGCTTAGGAAGGTGGAAGGGGAAATAAGGAGATTAGTTATGAGATTATTGCAGTAGTTGCTAGAGATCCAGAAGCAGCACCTAAGATGGTAATGCAGTGATAGAGGAAGCAAAAAGAGGTTGAATTTAGGGTATATGTTAAAAGTGAAGCCTAGTCATATAATCATGTGACAAATTGATGATGGGGTAGTTTGTTGGGTAGGAGAAAAAGGAGAGAAGTTAGACATCAGGATTTTGGTCCCGAGGATTAGATGAATGAAGTGAATTTATTTTTTGTGTGTGGTTTTTTTTTTTTTTGTTTGTTTGTTTGTTTGTTTTTGTTTGTTTGTTTGTTTTGTTTTTGTTTTTAAGATAAGAAGCACTCTAAGAGAGTCATTCAGACTACAAAAGATGCTTCAAGTGCAACATCTAGAAATCTTCTTGACAGGCTGCCCTGTAGGTTTAGAACCCAGTTTAGGGTCTGCTCCAATCATCAACTTATTTTTCTTTTGACTCCATAAAAATGTTTCTTATTGAATACTTGATTTCTTCTTTTTTATTAGATTTTTTAAAAATTTATTTGAAAGAGAGAGAGAGAGAAAGATCACAAGAAGGCAGAGAGACAGATGGGGGAGGTGGGGGGGAGAAGGCTTCTTGCTGAGCAGAGAGCCCGGTGTGGGACTCGATCCCAGGACCCTAGGATCATGACCTGAACTGAAGGCAGAGGCTTAACCCACTGAGATACCCAGGTGCCCTGAATACCTGATTTCTAACATCATATAGGCCTAACCATGATGGAAGCCCACCTGCCACCCACCTCCTGAAATGAGACATAATTGTTAAACTGAACTGACCTATTCTCACAATAAAGACACTGGTTCAGTGGGATACAGAAAAATCTACCAATTTAGCTTCTGGACCATGAAACTTCTTGGAAAATTTCAAAGGTAGAGAAGGAAATGTAGCAGAATATGCCTTCCCAAAAGATGCCACTTTGGCATAAAGTTAATTTTGAACTGAAGACAATTGAGTAGAAGATACAATAAAAATGCTTCCCCTGATTTCCCTTAAATCCCAGGACATAAATTTACAAAAGTATCCCTCTTTCTTCCTCTTCCACTTCCCTGCAAAGGTTAATCCCCAGAGACAACTTTGTACCCTTACCAGTGGAGAAGTCATCCATTTAAATCTGCATAACAAATCTTATTCTTGCTTACTGTGCTTTATCTGGTAACATCTTTTTTTTTTAATATTTTATTTATTTATTTGACAGACAGAGATCACAAGTAGGCAGAGAGGCATGCAGAGAGAGAGGAAAGGAAGCAGGCTCCCTGCTGGGCAGAGAGCCTGATGTAAGACTCGATCCCAGGACCCTGGGATCATGACCTGAGCCAAAGGCAGAGGCTTCAACCCACTGAGCCACCTAGGCGCCCCTGGTAGCCTCTTTATAACTTCCCTTCTTCACAGGTTTTTTTTCCTTTTGTCTTTAGCTAAAGATGGTATTTAAGCTGAAGTTCTAAGATACTGCTTTGAGTTACTCATTTTCCCTGAGTATCTCCCATGTATATGTGAGGTATACATATTAATAAACATCTGTTTGCGTTTCTCTAAAAATAAATAAGTTGAGTATAGATAAAGATGAGAGGGTAAGCATACAACCCTGGAGCACTTTGATCTTTGATCTCAGAAAGATGAAGAAGAACTACTAAAGGAGATTTTGATAAAGTAACCAGCAGGGTGGAAGAAAAGCCAGCAGAGAAGGGGCCTCGTAAATCAAATGAAAAAGAGAAAGCACTTTGAGAGAGAGAAACATGCAACTGACAAGCTATGGTAAGGGCCTGACTAGAATATGTTCAAGAAAGAGTTGTAAATGTAAATCATGAAATCAGTAGCTATAGGGAATAATATCAAACACAAACAAAAAACGGGATGGAAAAATGCCAGAGAAAGGAAAAATTTGAGGCAGATGAAATTTGTGTGAGATGTTATTCCTGCCTTTTAAGGTAGATCAGTGATATAGTCCCTCCAATTGCATAATAATTTTGGCTATGTAAATGTTGAGTGATGTATTACATTAACTTTTTGCTACTAGTATGCAAGATTCCTTTCATGTATCTCCCATTTTGGAGATCCATTTTCCTGGATCCAATGTCTTCATTTTTCTAGTTGCATTTCTTTATTTGTAAAGAATAGAGTTCGGTAGGAACTAAAGAATGGGCTATAACTTTTTGAGACTTCTATTTTGGAAAATATTTTTATTCTACCTTGCTATTTAATTGATTGCTTAGCTAAATACAGAATTATAGATTAGAAATATTTTATTTCAAAAAATTGAAGTAATTGCTCTCCCCTTTCCCTTAATCCCAGTGTTATAATGGAGGGGTTAGAAGCCATTCTGGTTCTTGATTCTTTGAAAAAAATAATTTATTTTTCTTTTTGGAATGTGTTGGATATTGTCTTTTTCTCTAGTGTTGTAAATTTTTAAAAATCTAATTTGCTGGGCACTCAGTTGGACCATTCAATCTGGAAGCCTGTCTTTCAGTTTGAGGATGTTTTCTTGAATTATTACCTTGACAATTTCAACTCATTTGTTTTCTTTATACTCTCGCACTAGAATTATTAGTATCTGGATATTGAAGTTCCTGAAATAATTCTCAAGTTTTCCATTTTCTTTGTCTTTTTGTGGTACTTTCTGGAAATTTTCCTCAACATTTTCTTCCAGACTTAAATTGCTTTTTATTTCTCCCTCATTTTAGTAATATCCAATCACTCTTTCTTATTCATGGACTCTTCCTTTTTTAAAGTTACTTTTCTTGTTTTAAAAACTCTGTATCTTATCTCTCCATGAAGTACATTATTTAAAAAAAAAATTCTTCTCCTTCTTTCATGGTCTTTGTTTTCTTAGATCTTTGGATATTTGTTCATATTTAAATCACTAAAAAAGCTGATTAGAAATTCTATGCATGTGTTTCAGGCAGGTTAACAAATGACCTTCACTCTAGGGTGCCCAAGTTAGACTCTTTTGGGGGAAAATTTTCTCAAATTAGTATCTTCAGCTATTTTTTCTCCTCCCTTAGTTTCTTAAAAAATAAATCCTGCCAACTCTTGCCTTGGAGCATATAGCTGATGCTGGCATATTGGGACCAAGAGAGGAGAGAAGAGTCATCATCATTCATGATTCAGACTCTCACATAAATCATTTTTATACCCGTAACCCCATCCTTAGCTGAGTCTGATAATCCTAAAACCAGAATGTGTGTGAATCATTTTGCATTCTGCCACAGTTGGGAAGGGACAGTCATCCAGAAACTTGGGGGCCAGAGAAGATCTGCAGGACATTCTGTCTTCACATGCACTTTTAATCTATTTTTTTTTTTTTTATTCAGCTTAAACTGAATCCCATTTTTGTAGAACAATTGCCTTTGATTTCTGGAATTCTGTACCATGAAACAGCTGTCTTCTCGCTTCTTAGCACTTTTTTTTTTTTTGCCTCTTTGTATTTAAGCTTAAACAATTTTTTGACTATAATTTTAGTGAAATTTCAAAAGAAAACATGTGTAAATGTGTATAATCCATCTTCCTGGTTTTATCAGAATTCCAGTTCTCTTTTCAGCCATGTCAGTCTTTTGTTTAATTGCTTATGGAGTTTTTAAAAATACATTTGCTATATCCTTCATGTCTAGCATTTCTAATATTTTTTCTAAATTCCCTGTATTTTTTTCATGGTGTCCTGATACCTTCTTATCTTTGGATTATTCTTTTATGCCTTTAATCATTTTTTTTCCAATTTATTTATTTTCAGAAAAACAGTATTCATTATTTTTTTCACCACACCCAGTGCTCCATGCAAGCTGTGCCCTCTATAATACCCACCACCTGGTACTCCAACCTCCCACCCCCCCGCCACTTCAAACCCCTCAGATTGTTTTTCAGAGTCCATAGTCTCTCATGGTTCATCTTCCCTTCCAATTTACACAAAAGCACATACCCTCCCCAATGTCCATAACCCTACCCCCCTTCTCCCATCCCCCCTCACCCAGCAACCCACAGTTTGTTTCGTGAGATTAAGAGTCACTTATGGTTTGTCTCCCTCCCTATCCCATCGTGTTTCATGGATTCTTCTCCTACCCACTTAAGCCCCCATGTTGCATCACCACTTCCTCATATCAGGGAGATCATATGATAGTTGTCTTTCTCCGCTTGACTTATTTCGCTAAGCATGATACGCTCTAGTTCCATCCATGTTGTCGCAAATGGCAAGATTTCGTTTCTTTTGATGGCTGCATAGTATTCCATTGTGTATATATACCACATCTTCTTGATCCATTCATCTATTGATGGACATCTAGGTTCTTTCCATAGTTTGGCTATTGTGGACATTGCTGCTATAAACATTCGGGTGCACGTGCCCCTTTGGATCACTACATTTGTATCTTTAGGGTAAATACCCAGTAGTGCAATTGCTGGGTCATAGGGCAGTTCTATTTTCAACATTTTGAGGAACCTCCATACTGTTTTCCAGAGTGGTTGCACCAGCTTGCATTCCCACCAACAGTGTAGGAGGGTTCCCCTTTCTCCGCATCCTCGCCAGCATCTGTCATTTCCTGACCTGTTGATTTTAGCCATTCTGACTGGTGTGAGGTGATATCTCATTGTGGTTTTGATTTGTATTTCCCTGATGCCGAGTGATATGGAGCACTTTTTCATGTGTCTGTTGGCCATCTGGATGTCTTCTTTGCAGAAACGTCTGTTCATGTCCTCTGCCCATTTCTTGATGGGATTATTTGTTCTTTGGGTGTTGAGTTTGTTAAGTTCTTTATAGATTTTGGACACTAGTCCTTTATCTGATATGTCGTTTGCAAATATCTTCTCCCATTCTGTCAGTTGTCTTTTGGCTTTGTTAACTGTTTCCTTTGCTGTGCAAACCATAAGATACCTAGGAATAAACCTAACCAAAGAGGCTAAGAATCTATACTCAGAAAACTATAAAGTACTCATGAAAGAAATTGAGGAAGACACAAAGAAATGGAAAAATGTTCCATGCTCCTGGATTGGAAGAATAAATATTGTGAAAATGTCTATGCTACCTAAAGCAATCTACACATTTAATGCAATTCCTATCAAAGTACCATCCATCTTTTTCAAAGAAATGGAACAAATAATTTTAAAATTTATATGGAACCAGAAAAGACCTCGAATAGCCAAAGGGATATTGAAAAACAAAGCCAAAGTTGGTGGCATCACAATTCCGGACTTCAAGCTTTATTACAAAGCTGTCATCATCAAGACAGCATGGTACTGGCACAAAAACAGACACATAGACCAATGGAACAGAATAGAGAGCCCAGAAATAGACCCTCAACTCTATGGTCAACTAATCTTCGACAAAGCAGGAAAGAATGTCCAATGGAAAAAAGACAGCCTCTTCAATAAATGGTGTTGGGAAAATTGGACAGCCACGTGCAGAAAAATGAAATTGGACCATTTCCTTACACCACACACAAAAATAGATTCAAAATGGATTAAGGACCTCAATGTGAGAAAGGAATCCATCAAAATCCTTGAGGAGAACACAGGCAGCAACCTCTTCGACCTCAGCCGCAGCAACATCTTCCTAGGAACATCGCCAAAGGCAAGGGAAGCAAGGGCAAAAATGAACTTTTGGGATTTCATCAAAAGCCTTTAATCATTTTAAACATACTATTTTAAAAAATCTCTGATTTGTTTAATTACTTCAAGTTCTTGGGGATTTAATTCTCCTATTTGTTGGTGCTTCCTTATTCTTCCTCATGTAGATTTTTCCTTGTGCCTTTTAAAAGTCTGAGCTGGAATCTCACCTTCACCAGGCTACAGTGTGTGAAAATCTGTTCATCCTTCAGTGGGGGAATATTTTTTTAGAGGTGATTATATTTATTTGCTAGGGGTTATCATTAGCTTGGAAAAAAATATTTCTTAACTTGGAGGCTCTTAGCTCATGAAGATAATACAAATTAAAACCCCTGACTGGAGTGTATTACAAATCTGTGATTAAATTTTTCAGAGGAAGTTTTTTTTTCTTTCTTTTTTTTTTATCTTGTACACAAAAATTAAGGCCAAAAAAAAGAACAAGCACGTTCCTTTTTATCTCTCTATGTGGGTGGTTGGATTTCTTTTTTTTCCCCCATGTAGATATTTTTGCTGAAACAGTAGCATCTAAAGAGGTTTTCCTTTTTTTAAGGTAGGAGGTGGGGAATGTTTAATTCTACATCCCATGCAGGCCCATTGCCTTGTCTTCTGCTCTGCGTGGGCACTGACATCAACCAAATGATCACAAGCCACCTGCTGTCAACTCAGGCCAGTTTCTCTGGTTTATAGTTTCCTCTTCCTTTCTGATTCCTGGAGACTTCTCTGCCCTTAGCCACTCACACAGCTAAGTAATGGTCAGGATATTTGTAATATTTTAATCCAGTATTTCTAAGTTTCACTATTTGGAGTTACTTCAGACCATCTTGTCTGTGACATTACTAGTCTCTAACCACCTTATTTTCATCTTTGAAAGTACCGGATTTTGTAGGTGAGAAAGTAGAGGTTTGTGAAGCTAAATGACTAATTCAAAAGCAGATAGTAAGTGGCAGAGCCAGGGTCACCTCTTTCCTCATCCAGTGTTCTCTCCAGCATGCTGTGTCCTCAGAATTCTTCTATTTCTAGAACCTTCTGATTTTAATGTACACCAATATATTCAAGCTAAGGATTCTGGACGCAATTCCAGGGCATGCACGGATGTGTATTTGTGTTGAGAGAAAGGGGTTTCCTCACACCAAGAAGCAATTCTTCAACAGCAGCTGTGTGTCCGCTAATTCTATTCAGTTTTGATATTATCAGATTTCAGAGGCCAAGGGCTCAGTCTTGCATGACTGCCCCGGCTTCAGATGCCAGTCACAAGGCCAGCTTCTCAACTGTGTTTCTGATCAGAGGTTCCCACAACCTCTTCTTTGGGTTTGATTAATTTGCTACAGGGATTCTTCAGGAAACCCACTTACTCACTAGATTTCTGGTTTATTACAAAGGATAGAAATAAACAGCATGATGAAGAGAGACATGGGATGGGGTCCTGAACAAAAGCGCTTCTGTCCTCGTGGCATCTAGGGGCCCAGCATGGTGTAATTAGAAGTTTTCTGGTTCACCAGCTGGGAAGCTCTCTGAACCCCCTTCCATCCTTTTGGTTTTTTAATGGAGCCTTCATTACATGGGCAAGAATGATTCAATCCCTAGGCATTGGTGGTTCTTCAACCTAGAGGCCCTCTCCCCTCTGTGGAAATCAGGGGGTGAGACTGAAAGTTCTAATCCTCTATTCATTGCACCTGGCAACCAGCCCCATTCTTAGGTGTCTCGAAAATCACCTCACTAATATACACTCAGATGTGGTTGAGGTTTGTTAAGATTATCAAGACACTTTGGAAATTTTAAGGGTTTTAGGAGCTCTGTGACAGACCTGGGGCTAAAGACCAAATATATATTTATTATAAATCACAGCGTAATAGAAGCTCATGCTGACACCTCTTATCTATGTTCAGAAGTAAGTATCAAGTACATAAAAATTAACAGAAGCTAAGATCCCTTAAGCTTCATATTTATCAGCCTATCTTCCACTCTGCATCTTGCATCTCCTTTAACAATCTCTCATACCGGGTTGTTCCAAACTTTGAGCCAGCCATACAGCTAAGTCAAGGCCTCAATGCACTTGCTAAAATAGGGTAACGAAAAAAAAAAAAAAAACCTGACAAAAACACCAAACAGCTGACAAATGCAATCAGCTGTGATATACGAATTTGCATTGTTTAACTGGGGATTGGACACTGAAAAATAAGTCAACAGAGTATTCTCACTACCTTATTTTTCATAGACAATGAAATTCAAAGTCATTTACAAGCTGAAGAAGTCTGACTAAAATGGTTTGTTTTATAAACCAAAAATAAGGAGTTTAAGGAGTTTAAAGCAAGGAACTTGTGTCATGTCATCTCCGTTTGTCTCTTCCTGGACAGAGATCAATATACTCCTGTGCTGAATAGTTACAGCACATACAGAGATATTACTGGGCACATATTGCTCAGGAAATTTTAATATATATATACAAAAGATCAAGTTAATTAACAGATTATGTTAAGATAGAGTAATTGACCTATATTTGTTAATGCATAGATTCTATATCGATGATTTCCAAATCTTTTCTTTAAAAAGGCAGTAAGGTTCCTTTCCCCCAATTAGTTACAAAGGACCCTTATATATAAAACAGATTAAGATAAAAGTACTCTCTTCAAGGAAGGGGAGAAGACCTTTTCACCAGCCTGCCTTGTCTGTGGAGGACCCCCAGAGAACTCAAGAGTCCTCAGAAATAGTTACAAAGCAGACAAGATTCTATATGGAGTTGATTTCCAAGTTTGAAATCATGTTTGAAATTTATAACATGATGGAATAAAGATGTATTCTGTTTGTGGGGCCAATTTATCTAGCAGTTACAGAAAGAAGAGAAATTCTAGGGACTGCAGTATTTTTAAGGACCCATGAAAATATTTTGACTTTAATTTCTTTTCAAATTAGAGTAAAATGTTATGATAACAATGAATGTATAATAAGTCCAGACTAGATTATATCTGTCCTTATACTAATATAGTCATGAAATATAATTTTATTTTATTTTATTTTTTCAAGGAGGGGGCCCATCAAGATAAAAGTGGTTTGGGCCCAGACTTCATAATCCTATGACCCCGATCCTAGCACCTTCTGCAGAATTTGAGAGAATTGATTCCACTGTAAGTCTTAGTGTACAGGAAAATTCCCATGTCACTCTCAATGTCATAATATTTAGCAATACAGAGTAAAGTAACGATACAGATACAAATTACAATGTGTTTAAATTGCTTAAAAGGTTCTGTCAAGGATATAACTGAAGGGAGATGCTGAAAATGCTGCCAAAAATAGAATAGTGGGTGAGAACTCTTAGCTGCAGCCTCTTCCTAAGAGGTTCAGATGTTCATGTGACAGAGTGACTTAAGGAACTGTCCCCCTGCCTAAAATAGAATATATCTGTTACAAAAAACTTGCAAAGATATTTAGTATTTTATTATAAATTGGCCCACAAACATATTAAACTGCTTTTTCATAACTGAAAGTTACCAGTTTTACTACTCCATTGGGCAAACTGAGACATTCTCTCTGAGGTGAGCACTTCTGATGAATGCTGAGGGGGTCCTGTGCCCAATGGGCTTGACGTGGGCAACACCCCCAGGCCCCCCAGGCAAACACTCATGTTTGTGCTGCATGCAAACCTGCTCACTAAAAGTTCACATAGTAAGTTAAAATGTCTTATTTTACTTAATTTACTGTGCAGCACTGTATACACATCATCATTACAAATATTGGGAACAAATATCAGTATACCAACAAAGGACCCCATCAGTCTCTGCATCCATCTAGTTGTACAGCAAAGAATGGAATGAAGCAGAGTACCTGAACCCTTTGTCTTTTGTAAGCCATAAAATAAGTCACTTGATGGTGTCATTTTCTTTGATAAAGCTTTGGCCATTATAACACACAGCTTTATTATATTTTGTCTATAGCATGAGCTTCATCCTGTAGTTGATTTTGAAGAAATATTTGAGCATTAAAACAAGCGTTTTCCATTTTATTGCTCCTAACCAATTCTTCCTCTTTTTAGTTGCAACACACACACACACACACACACAATAAAACACTCTCACAATTTGTGTCAGTGCTGTGTAAAGGTTGAAGCAAGAGAGATTATTTTATGAATTTATTATCAGAAATTTGCCAAACAAGTACACATTTAGAGTCAGTCCATTTGCATCGCCATAAATATAAAGCACTCATATTAAAAGTGAGAGTCTGTTCTTCCTGAGCTGACTGCTGTGCTTACTCTCAATAAATGGATTGAGCACTTGTGGTGGTCTTCGTTGCCAAGTTACGTGTTTTTAGGGAGCGGTAGAATCAGATGAGAAATGTTGTGTCACAAGATAAAATTTTCTTTTTTTGCTTGTTTTCATAGACTTAAAAGTTCTGCTTTATACTTCCTGTTTCTAACCACTGTTATTTGTTCCCATTTTAAGATATAATTTAAAAACAGCTTAATGTTCTACTTTTAAAATCACTAAACAGAAATAACACAAGTGCCACAAAACCCTGAATTTTTGATATTCTTGTGTTATATACCCAGACTCCATGGACTCTAAGCTTCCTGAGAGAAGGGACCAGTTTTACTTTGTATCCATACACTGCCTTGTTTAATTAATTTTTGGTGATTCAAATGGGAGAAGATTCATAAACAAAAAAATTGTTTAATACCTCTTTTTTAAAACCAGTGGTTTGTTAGGTGCAAAATACTAAAAAACAAAACAAAACAAAAAAAACGAAACCCCAAAACCAAACCAAGCAAAAACCCAAAACAGCCCAGCAGTATGAATACCTAACAGACATTCTGACAAAACAGAGTAAGGTTCCTGAACTCAGGGGGTGGGCGCGGTCGGGGGGGGCAGGCAAGTTGAAGCTCTGCTGTGGAGTCACATGATCATAAACTACTCACACATTCTTGGCAGGAGCTGCAGGGGCTGCTATCACTGGATTCACCAATAAGAGAGTATTACACTTTTCAGTCATTAACTACCTATGACTCTCCTTCTAACACTGCAGGCTTGAACAAAAAACAAAAAACAAACAAACAAAAAATACTTTATAAACTAGAAGGTGTTGAAATAGTGTTCTACTGATTGGGTTATAAAATATTTTATTGACAACAAAATGTATGTATTTATTTTCATTAATCTTCTAGTAAGATTGGAAATATGTGAGAAGCCCCTTAAATAATAGAGAATTGCTGAGAATATCTCTATTAGTTTTAGGATATTTTATATGATTATACAACTGCATGATGTCCATTATTTTAAAGCTTTAAAAGTTGTTGGAAAAGCCATTTTTTACAGCCCTGCCTTTTTAAAAGCTTATTTTGGAAAGGCTTATGTTAGAGTGAATGTATACACAATTCTCATCACAACCTGTCCAATATTTTTTGTTAAAAATAATGGTGGCACTTCAGTGATTAAGCTATACTATTTATTTGACATACTGTATGACCAACTGATAATATAGTCATATCACTCAGTGTGGTTAAACAATTATAATTTGAAGAAAGTTTACTATTGTGTTTAGGGTATATTTCAAACAGATCCAGATTTCACAACTTCACCACCAAGATGGCAATGAATTAGTGAATTACATTCAGTAGAAGTGTTGACGTCCTAATCTCAATGAGATTGGCCAGGGAGCTATGTGCTGGTAATAAACAGAATAAGTACCCACCCTCAGGAATGGCCAGGGTCTCACAAGTGAAGAAGATAGGCAAACAATTGATGTATATGCTGTGTGGCTTTTGTTTTTTGTTTTTGTTCTTGAGAAGGGGAGTGCAGGGGAGAGGGAGAGAGACAATCTTAAGCAGGCTCCATGCTCAGTATGGATCCCAAGGCAGGGCTTGATCTCATAACCCTGAGGTCATGACCTAAGCTGAAGTCATGAGTACCACACTTAGTGGACTGAGCCACCCAGGGAGCCCCCATGTTGTTTGGCATAGGATCATGTGTATTATGTAGAATAGCACAGAGGAATGATTAATTCCAAGAAGGAAGAGAAAGAGACAGAAGTAGAATGGACAAGGAGAAGTTAGAGCATATAACAAGTGAGGTGGTCTTTAGGGAGACAAAGACCTTACCAGATACCTATGGAAGGAAGCCACATTGGATGAGGGTAACCCAGAAATTCTTTCAGGTTTCTATATATCTTAGAGAAACCAAGAAAATAAGCCAATGGACACAGTTCTCAAGATCTCCTTCTTCACTTACTTCAAGGTGTGAGACTTTTGGAGGTATTTTGGAAGGCAGAGGAGGAAAAGAAGTCATTATTCTTTAGAGGCTTTTGCAGCTAACTGTGTGGGCAGACCTGAGATTTACAGTGGCTTTCTGATGAGCTCTTGAGATCCACCCATTTCACTTCTGTAGACCCTGGTAGTTCGTGGAAGCTTCTGAGAACTTCCTGAGAATTGCAGCATCTTATAGAAAACTTTTGAGAAGTCCTTCTTTAGTGTGTTCAGCTGAGTGCAATAATTTTCAGTGGTAGTATCTCAGTTCTTCAGACCCTCAGATCCTCTAGGGTTGGTATAAGCCTCCAGTGCTCATATGAAAAGCTCTATATTTGGAACAATTACAATAACTGCTCTTTTCTTGACTGAACCCTAACTTGGCTCTCATTCTATTGTCTTGTTTCTTTATATGCCTCGTTATCTTTCATTGGACACTGTATTCACAAGAGTACTTAGACATAATTTAAGGAAAAGTGAGAATTTTCATCCCAGAAACCTAGTATCACTAGTTATCCAGAATTTCATTTATTTTGTTCCAGGCATTAAAATGATTTTAAATGAGCTACAGGTCATGTGAGGCATATCTATTTGCTGCTTACACTTAATCCTTGGGTTTAGTCTTGAAGGGCCACCAAAGCAGGGTATGTTTACCAGGTCCCTGATTGTGACAGTTCCTATTTTGGCTTCTCACATTCTGAGCTGCTTGGTCACTCCTGAATTTGGTAAATACCTATCAGGAAAGGTGGCCCCAAATGATAAGCTCCCTTTCTCATGATTTTTATCTTCTGTGGGTCTTTGCTATTTTGTCCTTATCGCATTAATTCTCCAACATCTTCAAGAAGAATTTGTATAATTTTTCAGCTTTTCTAATTGTCTTTGGTGGCAGCAATTACCCAAATTAACTTGTTAATGTGAGATTTAAAGTATATTTCTGCAAATATCATTCATTAAACACAAATCTTTTATAATGCATAATAATAAATTTCAGTGGAATTAAGGATATTCACATAAACAATTATAAAAGAAATGGGAAAAATTATAATCTTCATATAAGGACTTTTCTAAGTCAGACATAAAAACCAGAAGCCAGAAAGAACAGAGAGGGATCCTACTATATACAATTTAATATTTCTGTATGTTAAAAAATAAAAGAGAAGTCATAGATTGTTTGATATACAAAAGAGAAAATTATTTATATTTATCGCCTTTTACTCTCTCCATTGCACTTGTATTTTAAAATTTCTTACTTCCCTTATATTTTCTTTTGGTTCAGTTTATTTTCTCTATTGCTTCACTTTCATGCTTTATGGCTTTTAAGACTCTTGTTACTTATTGAAGATGTAGAATACTTTCCTAAAAAGATCATTTACTAAGTCAGCAAACGTTTATTGAATACCCACTATCACTTACACAAATGTCTTAGGAGGTGGGGAGACAATGGTTAACAGGAAAGATAAATGTTCTTATTCTATTAGTCAATCACTGTATGGGTTTTCTTTTGCTTCTGAATCTTCAGGTGTTTCTGTTCTGTTGTCCTGTGGTACCTGGTAATTATAACTTTCATTTCTGTTTATTAAGAGGAGAACTAAGCAGACCTACCTAGTGTATGCCAATAGGAAGACCATGAGATTATCTCTGACTTCATCCCTACTGGTTCACTTCCTTGCTGTTAAATCTTCACCTTCCATTTAACTGGATAGATTATGGAGGATGCAACTCCTTGTCCAGTTTTCTGATTTAGCAGTGGATTTAGCATACGGGAACATTCCTAGAGATACTACCTGGTCTCATAAATGGATGAGATAGGTGAAAAAACAAAACTGCTACTTACTGTTAAAAAGACTCCTGTGTCTAATGTCTTCCTATGGCTATAGCCACTTTTTTGTAAATCTCTCTTTCTGTTTCTTGGGGAATGCAATAACCAACAAGATATACAAAAGTTGATGGGTCCCTGGGTGGCCCAATTGGTTAAGGATCCAAATCTTGGTTTTGGCTCTCTCCCTAAAATAAATAAGTATGTTAAAAAAAAAAAAAAAGATTTAATTGAGTATTCAGGCTCCTTCAAAAAGTATAGCATTCATGGTAGAAGGATAGTTGTCAAGATTTTGCTTTAGTAGAGACCATATTTTGAATTAGCGCTCTGGTGAGACAGAGTCTAAGATTTATCTTACTTTCAGACTCTATCGCTTCTCGGCCTTTTGGCTAAGATCAAGTGCAGACTCTATTCTGGTAGTTTTTTTTGTATGTCTTTGACTTCACTTGCAAGTGGTGTTGGGGTGAGCCCCATTAGAGGCTAACTAGATGCCATTTCCCCCTTAGGGCTAATTTTTTAGTTCAGTTTCCAATGCTACATTTTCTCAAATGTATTTTACTGGTATTTATAAGCAGAAGCATTGGTATTTAAATATACACATATTAGATTTACTAAACTCTGAATAGTATATAATCAAGTAGGTCATGACATAATTTTATTCTTTAGACAATTACATATTTATGCAGTATCCTTGTGGCAATTTAACTTGAAATAAGAAAGGTGTGAATTTTTCTAAAAATAAAAATGAGAAAACAAGTATTTTTCTAAGGATCATCAACATATTTTTTATGTTTTTTTATTACTTTCTATCTTTTTAAAACATTTCCTTCCTGTATTTCAAAAGTAATTAAAGTTTATTGTTCAAAGAAAAGAAGAAAATAAAACTTGCTTCTTTTTTACCACATAGCATTATCAGGGTTGTATATACATTTGCTTTGTTTCCTGTCCATTGTTATTCATACAAAGAGGACTAAGTGCAGGTTCAGGGGTCTCCTCTTCTTTCAGATCTGTCACTCACTAATGTATGACCTTGAGCGAGTATCTTAACCTCTCAATGCCTTTTTGCTTCATCTGTAAAAATGGGGATAATAATATCCACTTTATAGGAGCAGGAATTGAGATAAAACATGGAAAGCTCTTTAAAGTTTCCTGCAACACAAAAAAGGCTTTAAAAATGAAGCTGTTGTTATTTGCAATTTCCTTGTTAAAAACGAGTTAAATATTATGTTTGTAAGACTTTTTATTTTACTTGATAACATCAAATAAGTATATAAAATGTTGTCCTATAATATAATTTCAATGGCTGCATAATACATAGTTTTTTTGATGGGTTTTAAACTTTTTGTTATTATATACTTCATTAGTTTCCTATGGCTGCTTTAACACATCACCACCAATTTAGTGACTGAAAATAACTAAATTTATTATCTTACATGTCCGAAGGTCAGAGTCTAAAATCAAGATGTTGGTAAGGTTTTTGTCTTCTGAAGGTTCCAGGGCAGAATATCATCTTATTTAAATGTAAGCAAAAGCCTAATTGAATGATTGTTACTCAATCAAAGGTATTGTATTAATTTACATTCTAAGGTTTTTATGACTGTTAGATTTTATTTTAATGCTCAGTGGAATTTCTAAACTTCTTTATTATCTTCACACTTGGATTTGATTGTTCTTTTTCTTATTTGCTTAGTCAGTGTTCAGTAACAAAAATAGGAATTTCCTAAGTTTTTTATATTTAAGTAAAATTCCAACAGAATAAAAACATCTTATTAAATAAGACTTCCTCTCTTAGAAATTATAAAATATCTATTCCATGAAATGTAGGTGGCAAAAATAAGTGGCTGAAATATCTAAGAAAAGGAAATAAAGCTATGATTTCCTAGAGAGATCTATAAGCAACATATAAAAGGCACAAGTGTTTCATTTTTTTTAAAGTATTTGCCATATGCCACAGACTTTGATATACTATATATTACTTTTGTAATCTGTCATGAGTATAGTTTATGAATTTGAATGGGAAAATCAATATTGACCATATCAAAGCAATGGGAGGGGAAAAATCATACACACGCACACACACACAAACCAAAAAAAATCTACTTCCATCATGATAGTAAGCTAGCCTGGGTTCCTAGCCACTTCTTCAAAATCAAACTTAGAAAAACCAAAGAAGAGAGAAGGAAATATGAATTACAGGAGTTACCTAAATAACAGAGTCCAACTTGATTCACTGCTAGGAGGCTGCCCAAGGTCTTGAACTGCAAGTATGAGAAGTGGTGAGAGGAAGTTCTAGGGGATCTTTCAAGTTTTTTTTTTTTTTTTCTTCCCACTTCTCTCCTCATTGTCTTCAGATGACTATCAGGGCCCTAACCACAGAGTAACACAAACAAACAAACAAAAAATGAGAGTAATGAGGTGAAGAGCTGATGAAACAAGGGGAGCTGGACAAGTGCCCTCACACCTTGGAGCTCCTCTAGTCTTTTCTTTTCTAAATCTCTGGGGCAGTTAGATTACAGATCTTCCTCAATTTATGAGGGATTATATCTAATAAAATAAAATTTAAGGGGCAAAAATATCATATTAGTATACAAGGATGTTATAAACTAGAAAAGAAAAAATAGAAAAAGAGGGTATGACATTCTAAACATATGTGCACCTGTAATATAGATTCAGAACACATAAATCAAAACTTTTCATGAATAAGCAGATAAATTAACAATTATCATTTGAACTAAAAAAAAATAGAATAGATCAACGAGACTTTGAGTTGGTTCTTAGAAAAGATCAACAGAATTGGTAAACCTTTAGCATGACTCACTGAAGGGGAGGGAGAGAGAGAGGACTCAAACAAAATCAGAAATGAAAGAGGAAAAGATGAAAAACTGACACCACAGAAATACGAAGGATTATATGAGAATATCATGAAAAATTTTATGTCTAAGTGGACTACCTAGAAGAAATGGATGAATTCTTAGAAATGCATAATCTCTCAAAGCTAAGTCACTATATTGTACACCTGAAATGAATATAACACTGCATGTTAACTGCAGTATATTTAAAACCAAATAAATACATAAATAATAAATAAAATTTTAAAATAGCTGAGGAGAGTCAAGATGGCAGAGAAGTAGCAGGCTAAGACTACTTCAGCTAGCAGGAGATCAGGCTAGATAGCTTATCTAAAGATTGCAAACACCTACAAATCCAATGGGAGATCGAAGAGAAGAAGAACAGCAACTCTAGAAACAGAAAATCAACCACTTTCTGAAAGGTAGGACTGGCGGAGAAGTGAATCCAAAGCCACGGGAAAACAGACCCTGGGGGGTGGGGCCAGCTCCTGGCTAGCAGCAGAGCAATGAAGCACAAAATCAGGACTTTTAAAAGTCTGTTCCGCTGAGGGACATCACTCCAGAGGCTAAACCAGAGTGAAGCCCACGCGGGATCAGCGTGACCTCAGGTCCCGCAGGGTCACAGAAGGATGGGGGGTGTCTGAGTGTCACAGAGCTTACAGGTATTAGAATGGGGAAGCTGGCTACAGAGACAGAGCCGAGGAGTGAGCTCTCAGCTCAGGGTTACCTTGAACCGGTCGCAGGCTCGGTGAGCTCAGAGCACAGCCAGAGGCCAGGGAGAACGGAGTATTTGGGCACTGTTCTCTGAGGGCACACTGAGGAGTGGGGCCCTGGGCTCTCTGCTCCTCTGGGCCGGAGACCAGAAAGCCGCCATTTTCATTCCCGTCCTCCGGAACTCTACAGAAAGCGCTCAGGGAACAAAACCTCCCAAAAGCAAACCTGAGTGGATTACTCAGCCGGCCCCTGGTAAGGGTGGTGCAATTCTGCCTGGAGCAAAGACACTTGAGAATCCCTAACACAGGCCCCTCCCCTAGAAGATCAACAAGAAATCCAGCCAGGACCAAGTTCACCTACCAAGGAGTGCAGTTTCAATACCACGGAGAGCAGCAGAATTCCAGAGGAGGAGAAAGCAAAGCACAGAACTCATGGCTTTCTCCCCATGATTCTTTAGTCTTGCAGTTGATTTAATTTTTTTATTTTTCAATTTTTTTCTCTTCTTCTGCTAAATTTTTTTTAACTTTTACCCTTTCCTTTTTTAACGTTTTTTTAACTAGTTTATCTAATATATACATATTTTTTCTTTTTTATACTTTTTCTTTATTCGTTTTCTTTTTTTAATTGTTTCTTTTCTTTCTTTCTTTCTTTTTTTTTTCTTTCTGAACCTCTTTTTATCCCCTTTCTCGCCCCTCAAAATTTGGGATCTCTTCTGATTTGGTTAAAGCATATTTTCCTGGGGTTGTTGCCACCCTTTAAGTATTTTACTTGCTCCTTCATATACTCTTATCTGGACAAAATAACAAGGCGGACAAATTCACCAAAAAAAAAAAAAAAAAAAAAAAAAGAACAAGAGGCAGTACCGAAGGCTAGAGACCTAATTAATACAGACATTGGTAATATGACAGATCTAGATTTCAGAATGATGATTCTCAAGGTTCTAGCCGGGCTCGAAAAAGGCATCGAAGATATTAGAGAAACCCTCTCGGGAGATATAAAAGCCCTTTCTGGAGAAATAAAAGAACTAAAATCTAACCAAGTTGAAACCAAAAAAGATATTAATGAGGTGCAAACAAAAATGAAGGCTCTCACTGCTAGGATAAATGAGGCAGAAGAAAGAATTAGCGATATAGAAGACCAAATGACAGAGAAGCTGAGCAAAAGAGGGACAAACAGCTACTGGACCACGAGGGGAGAATTCAAGAGATAAGTGACACCATAAGATGAAACAACATTAGAAAAATTAAGATTCCAGAAGAAGAAGAAAGAGAGAGGGGAACAGAAGGTATACTGAAGAGAATTATTGGAGAGAATTTACCCAATATAGCAAAGGGAACAAGTATCAAAATTCAGGAGGTGCAGAGAACACCCCTCAAAATCAATAAGAATAGGTCCACACCCCATCAACTAATAGTAAAATTTACAAATCTTAGTGACAAAGAGAAAATCCTGAAAGCAGCCCAGGAAAAGAAGTCTGTAACATACAATGATAAAAATATTAGAATGGCAGCGGACTTATCCACAGAGACCTGGCAGGACAGAAAGAGCTGGCATGATATATTCAGAGCACTAAAGGAGAAAAACATGCAGCCAAGAATACTATATCCAGCTAGGCTATCATTGAAAACAGAAGGAGAGATTAAAAGCTTCCAGGACAAACAAAAACTGAAAGAATTTGCAAACACCAAATCAGCGCTACAGGAAATATTGAAAGGAGTCCTCTAAGCAAAGAGAGAGTCTAAAAGTAGTAGATCAGAAAGGAACAGAGACAATATACAGTAACAGTCACCTTACAGGCAATACAATGGCACTAAATTCATATCTCTCAGTAGTTACCCTGAATGTTAATGGGCTAAAGCCCCAATCAAAAGACACAGGGTATCAGAATGGATAAAAAAACAAAACCCATCTATATGTTGCCTACAAGAAACTCATTTTAAACCCCAAGACACCTCCAGATTTAAAGTGAGGGGATGGGAAAGAAGTTACCATGCTAATGGACAGCAGAAGAAAGCAGGAGTGGCAATCCTTATGTCAGATCAATTAGATTTTAAGCCAAAGGCTATAATAAGAGATGAGGAAGGACACTATATCATACTCAAAGGATCTGTCCAACAAGAAGATCTAACAATTTTAAATATCTATGCCCCCAACGTGGGAGCAGCCAACTATATAAACCAATTAATAACAAAATCAAAGAAACACATCAACTATAATACAATAATAGTAGGGGACTTTAACACTCCCCTCACTGAAATGATCTTGGACATATCATGCAAGCAAAAGATCAACAAGGAAATAAAGGCCTTAAATGACACACTGGAGCAGATGGACATCACAGATATATTCAGAACATTCCATCCCAAAGCAACAGAATACACATTCTTCTCTAGTGCACATGGAACATTCTCCAGAATAGATCACATCCTTGGTCCTAAATCAGGTCTCAACCGGTATCAAAAGATTGGGATCATTCCCTGCATATTTTTAGACCACAATGCTTTGAAGCTAGAACTCAATCACAAGAGGAAATTTGGAAAGAGCCCAAATACATGGAGACTAAACAGCATCCTTCTAAAGAATGAATGGGTAAACCAGGAAATTAAAGAAGAATTGAAAAAAAATCATGAAAACAAATGATAATGAATACAATGGTTCAAAATCTGTGGGACACAACAAAGGCAGTCCTGAGAGGAAAATATATAGTGGTACAAGCCTTTTTCAAGAAACAAGAAAGGTCTCAGGTACACAACGTAACCCTACACCTAAAGGAGCTGGAGAAAGAACAAGAAAAAAACCCTAAACCCAGCAGGAGAAGAGAAATCATAAAGATCAGAGCAGAAATCAATGAAATAGAAACCAAAATAATAATAATAATAATAGAACAAATCAACAAAACTAAGAGCTGGTTCTTTGAAAGAATTAATAAGATTGATAAACCCATTGCCAGACTTATCAAAAAGAAAAGAGAAAGGACCCAAATAAAATCATGAATGAAAGAGGAGAGATCACAACTAATACCAAAGAAATACAGACAATTATAAGAACATACTATGCGCAACTCTACGCAAACAAATTTGACAATCTGGAAGAAATGGATGCATTCCTACAGATATATAAACTACCACAACTGAACCAGGAAGAAATAGAAACCCTGAATAGACCCATAACCAGTAAGGAGATTGAAACAGTCATCAAAAATCTCCAAACAAACAAAAGCCCAGGGCCAGATGGCTTCCTGGGAGAATTCTACCAAACATTTAAAGAAGAACTAATTCCTATTCTCCTGAAACTGTTCCAAAAAATAGAAATGGAAGGAAAACTTCCAAACTCATTTTATGAGGCCAGCATCACCTTGAGCCCCAAACCAGACAAGGATCCCATCAAAAAAGAGAACTACAGACCAATATCCTTGATGAACACAGATGGGAAAATTCTCACCAAAAAAATAGCCAATAGGATTCGATAATACATTAAAAGGATTATTCACCACGACCAAGTGGGATTTATTTTAGGCCTGCAAGGTTGTTTCAACATCCACAAATCAATCAACGTGATACAACACATTAATAAAAGAAAGAACAAGAACCATATGATACTCTCAATAAATGCTTAAAAAGCATTTGACAAAGTACAGCATCCCTTCCTGATCAAAACCCTTCAAAGTGTAGGGATAGAGGGCACATACCTCAATATTATCAAAGCCGTCTATGAAAATCCCACCGAAAATATCATTCTCAATGCAGAAAAACTGAAAGCTTTTCTGCTAAGGTCAGGAACATGGCAGGGATGTCCATTATCACCACTGCTATTCAACATAGTACTAGAAGTCCTAGCCTCAGCAATCAGACAACAAAAGGAAATTAAAGGCATCCAAATCGGCAAAGTAGAAGTCAAACTATCACTCTTCGCAGAAGATATGATACTATATGTGGAAAACCCAAAAGACTCCACTCCAAAACTTCTAGAACTTGTACAGGAATTCAGTAAAGTGTCAGGATATAAAATCAATGCAAGGAAATCAGTTACATTTCTCTACACCAACAACAAGACAGAAGAAAGAGAAATTAAGGAGTCAATCCCATTTTCAATTGCACCCAAAACCATAAGATACCTAGGAATAAACCTAGCCAAAGAGGCAAAGAATCTATATGCAGAAAACTATAAAGTACTCATGAAAGAAATTGAGGAAGACACAAAGAAACGGAAAAATGTTCCATGCTCCTGGATTGGAAGAATAAATATTGTGAAAATGTCTATGCTACCTAAAGCAATCTACATATTTAATGCAATTCCTATCAAAGTACCATTAATCTTTTTGAAAGAAATGGAACAAACCATCCTAAAATTTATATGGAACCAGAAAAGACCTTGAATAGCCAAAGAAATATTGAAAAAGAAAGCCAAAGTTTGTGGCATCGCAATTCCGGACTTCAAGCTCTATTACAAAGCTGTCATCATCGAGACAGCATGTTACTGGCACAAAAACAGACACATAGATCAATGGAACAGAATAGAGAGCCCAGAAATAGACCCTCAACTCTATGGTCAACTGATCTTTGACAAAGCAGGAAGGAATGCCCAGTGGAAAAAAGACAGCCTCTTCAATAAATGGTGTTGGGAAAATTGGACAGCCACATGCAGAAAAATGAAATTGGACCATTTCCTTACACCACACACGAAAATAGACTCAAAATGGATGAAGGACCTCAATGTGAGAAAGGAATCCATCAAAATCCTTGAGGAGAACACAGGCAGCAACCTCTTCGACCTCAGCCATAGCAACATCTTCCTAGGAACATCGCCAAAGGCAAAGGAAGCAAGGGCAAAAATGAACTATTGGGATTTAATCAAGATCAAAAGCTTTTGCACAGCAAAAGAAATAGTTAACAAAACCAAAAGATAACTGACAGAATGGGAGAAGATATTTGCAAACGACATATCAGATAAAGGGCTAGTTTCCTAAATCTATAAAGAACTTAACAAACTCAACACCCAAAGAACAAATAATCCAATCAAGAAATGGGCAGAAGACATGAACAGACATTTCTGCAAAGAAGACATCCAGATGGCCAACAGACACATGAAAAAGTGCTTCACATCACTTGGCATCAGGGAAATACAAATCAAAAGCACAATGAGATATCACCTCACACCAGTCAGAATGGCTAAAATCAACAAGTCAGGAAATGACAGATGCTGGCGAGGATGTGGAGAAAGGGGAACCCTCCTACACTGTTGGTGGGAATGCAAGCTGGTGCAACCAATCTGGAAAACAGCATGGAGGTTCCTCAAAATGTTGAAAATAGAACTACCCTATGACCCAGCAATTGCACTACTGGGTATTTACCCTAAGGATACAAACATAGTGATCTGAAGGGGCACATGTACCCGAATGTTTATAGCAGCAATGTCTACAATAGCCAAACTATGGAAAGAACCTAGATGTCCAGCAAGAGATGAATGGATAAAGAAGATGTGCTTTATATACACAATGGAATACTATGCAGCCATCAAAGGAAATGAAATCTTGCCATTTGCGATGATGTGGATTGAATAGAGGGTATCATGCTTAGTGAAATAAGTCAGTCGGAGAAAGACAACTATCATATGATCTCCCTGATATGAGGAAGTGGAGATGTAACATGGGGGGTTAAGGGGGTAGGAGAAAAATGAATGAAGCAAGATGAGATTGGGAGGGAGACAAACCATAAGAGACTCTTAATGTCACCAAACAAACTGAGGGTTGTGGGGGGAGTGGGGGAGGGAGAGGGTGGTGGGGTTATAGACATTGGGGAGGATGAGTGCTGTGAAGTGTGTTTGGTGATTTGCAGACCTGTACCCCTGGGGTTAATAATACATTATATGTTAAAAAATATGTTAATTTGATTATATAATTTTCTTACCATAATCCTTCTGCAGCTTCCCATTATTCTTAGAAAAAAAAATCCAGAAGTTTCTCCAGGTCTCTAGATAACTTGGTTTATGATTTTTTCCCATCTCATTTCATTCTTTTCTCCATATTATTTAATACATTTTTACCAAACTAGCCTTCTACTGGTACTCAGAAAATGCCAATCTCCATCTTGCCTCAGATTTTGGAGTTTACCATTTGTTCCCTGCTACAGTAATTTTCATTTATGGTAGTGCCTTTGTATCATTCAGATCTCTTCTTACAGTAGCTCTTTCTTAAAAAGGTCTTATCTATTCATGTTACATTGAAAACAAGTAACTAAACAAACAAAAAATAGTCCCCACCCCCAGTTTTCTATGCCAACTCTATTTCTTAAGCCCCTGCCACCACAGCATAACACCATCTTGTTTACTTCTTTGTCTACTGTTGATCCCTCCCTTTAGTGTAACAACTCTATCAAGACTACGACTTTTTATTCACTACATATTCCCACCCAGCAAGTTGCCTGCCACACACTGTGCGCTGCTATGTTACTGAATAAGGAAGCAAGTGGAGAGGAAAAAACATGGCCTTTGGAATCCCAGATTTCTACCTTGCCTAGTTGTATAACTTTGAAACTCTTCTGGCTTCAGTTTTCTCAACTGCAGAAAGTGTGGTTTTTAACAAGCAGGCTAGGTTGTGGGGATGAACTCATTTCTGAGTTAATTCATGTGAAAAGCGCCTAGAATGGTGCCTACTATTTAACAGGTAAACTGGTGATGGTAACGAAGAAGACTGGGTTTTTGAACCCTTTTTGCTTAGCTCAACTGCCCTTGATGCAGAATTATTAGTACAATTACAAGCTAAAACTGCCACGGTAGAATTTCTTGGTTCTCTGCCCTTCCTTATTTCTTATAGTAAAACATGAGTGTTACATTCAGGTCAGAAAACCACTTGAACTTCGTTTTGATTATTATGACAATGTTATCAGGCCTGCCAGATTAAAGCAATCACCATCTCTGTATTGTTTCTACACTCGGGCAAAGTGGATGGTATGCATTATGATTAAATAACGCAGAACCTGCTCTGCCACTTGCATAGAATTAATTTTGGTATAGCTTCCATTTCATTAAGGAAACACTTTAAAACAGGTCAAGTGTAACCAAGACTAAATTGAAAATGCATTATTCTATTTTGGTAGGCCCTCCAAGCTGATACATATTTAATGCAATTTTATAAGGAAGTTCAAATGTCAGGCAGACTCCTTTAAGGAAACAAATGTCTTAAGTCTCACACTAGGTAATTTTAGAATAAACACTCAGTATATCTCTTCTACTATCCTGGAGCATTTCCTGCACAGAGAATAAGCTGTTTGTGTGACTTATGTGGAACACAGCTGACAGCAGTACATTGAATACTGTTCTCTTTATTGTCTGTGTCTCTTTGGGGCTTACTTTATGCTTTTAGGACTACCTTAGATTTTTCTACATCTTCTTTCATGGTATTGGATTTTTGGAATTATGGAAATCTAATGAAATTTGGTCCATGCCTTGTTTATCCACATATTAGTAGTCTTATTTATCAGCTTGTTCAGTCAGCGAGATAACCACAGTGACTTTTAACTTTTCCGTAGGCGTGAAAGCAGCTCCTTTTAGATAAAACCACTTTTTGCAGTAAATACCACTTAAGAAATGAACATTTTATTTCTACAGCTCTGCTGATTTCTCAAAACCTATCACATGGACTAAAGAGTCATGTACACAGGGCATTAACATTTGGCAGTGTGGTGTGGCATCTGGGCAGAGGAATTCAGTCGTACGGTAGACTCTTGAGTGAGGCCGTAGATCATTAAGTGTGGTTGTCTGGTTCTCATAATACTCAAATCAATTGAAAAATGAGAGAGTTGAAATTCTTTTCCTTCCTGCCAGAGTGCTTTGGGAGAATGTGAAATGAAAATTTCTGTGCTTTATGTTTCAACTTGTGTCATGCGTTGCAAAAGATCATTGGATTTACTAGGAATACTTTCCCAGATTTAAAGACACCCTAAATTGATCATTTTCCAGGAAAGAAAAATCTCTGAGTATATACTGATATGTCTATTTTTTTTTCTTATAGCCAGATCGTTCTGCCTAGAGCCTACTGCCATTCAGAAAACCCCAGACTACCACAATCCCATATTCTCCCATACCTGTGTCCTATTTAGCAGTGAACGGCAGTACATGTCCCACACATTCATCTTGGTGATGAAGATGGAAACCTAGGCTCCCTCTTCATCTAGCCCCCAAACTCCAGAGTCTTCAAATCTTATATATTTGGCCTTTTAAGGGATAGCTCAGTGTGATGCATAAACAATGAATCTTGGAACACTGAGGGGTGAGGAAGAGTAGCTCAAATTTTTCTCCACTTCTTTCTCTCTCTCTCTCTCTTTTTAAAGATTTACTTATTTACTTATTTGTGAGAGCTAGAGAGAAAGAACAATCAGGGGAGCAGCATTGTGGGAGGGAGAAGCAGACTCCCTGCTCAGCAGGGAGCCTGATGTAGAGCTCAATCCTAGGACCCCAGGATCATGACATGAGCTGAGGGCAGATGCTTAACCAACTGAGCCACCCAGGTGCTGCATCACCAGTCCTTAAACTCCCATGTTTCACTTGGCCATTCCCCCCCCCCTTTTTTTTTAAAGGTTTTATTCATTTTAAGATTTTATTTATTTGATAGAGAAATCACAAGTAGGGAGAGAGGCAGGCGGAGTGGGGGGAAAGCAGGCTCCCTGCTGAGCAGAGATCCTGATGCAGGGCTTGATCCTAGGACCCTGAGATCTTGACCTGAGCTGAAGGCAAAGGCTTAACCCACTAAGTCCACCCAGGTACCCCCTGCCATTCCCTTCTTCCCTTTTTAATTGATCTTTTGCTCTTATCTTTTTCTAAATTGATCAGTTTATCAACCTTATTTCTATTTCCTTTTTAATATGTTATTTTATCTAAATTCAATTAGTTAACATACAGAGTATCATTAGTTTCAGATCCTCGTTTTTTTTTTTTTTTTTTTTTTTGGTAGAGCTCTATTTCTTAAGTTAATCCAAAGCTCTGCATGATCTTATTTTACCAGTTCCATCCTTGTCATTCCTTCAAGTGTAACCATTGGATTCAATCTAGTAGCAACTCCCAAACATGTCTTGCATGCTCTTTTGCTTCCCTACAGTTTTGCACTCAATGTTCCTACCTTCCTTTTTAATTTAACTCTTACGTTACATTTTAAAACTGAGCTTGGGCTCAAACTACCCAGAAAGGCTTTTGAGATCCATATCCTCATTTGAGTTCCTCTTCCTTGTGAAGCTATAAAATCCTTCTGGTATCTTTATCGTAAAACTCAGGATCCTCTTTCTGTAGTTGAAGATAAGCAGTGCCGGCATGTTTGTCAGACTTGATGATCTTTTCGTGGTATTGACTGTCCTACACTCTCTGAGGGGCAGCGCTCTCTAGAACACTACGCCTTCTGTCAACAGTCTCCTTTTTGGTGCCCCCCCCCACCCTTCCGCTCACTCAGCATTCACGGTTGCTCCTACCTCTTTTGCCACTTCTTGTGTTCTTCCAGGGCTCCTTGCCATCCTTCCTCTGTGTAACGAGGAGTGTTTCTGGCACCTCTATCTTTAGACTTCTGATCTTTTTTTTCATACTTTTACTCCTCATGAATATGGTTTCTTACATTTAGAGACAACACCTCTGCATGATAAATCCTGAATCTCTATTCTCAATCCAGACCATACTCCAAGATGCTCCATTATCACTTAAAATTCCTTAATATTTATCAAAGTTGTCATTATGTAATTGCATGATTTTATGATTGCCCGAATAACTTACTACACTGTAAATTTTGTGGTTCTCCATTATTTTGCTGGGCCTGGCACTATGTCATTCATATATATATATATATATATATATATTCCTTAGCAGTGAAAATACACCTTATTCCAAACTCTATATGTATGTATGTACATATATATACAAAATTGTATATGTATTTCATGTATACATATATATGAAATAAATAATTACTGATGAATAGATGAATAATAACCAGATATTATTGGGACCATGTTAAATGGGACTATTTTTGTTTCTGAACTACACTTTAGAAATGTAAAGAGTATTCCCATATTTGTATTTTATTTTTAAAATTTAATTCCAGTATAGTTAACATAGTTTTTTTTTAATTTCTTATTTTATTTCAGCAGACTCCCCATATTTTAAAGGGCTGCGTGTCTGTGTAGGGCTTGGTAAGAGATGGTTCCTGGAAACTAGTTTTGTGACATTTCTAGACCACCAAGAATCTTAAGGTTATGTAAAGAAGGAAAGACTGAGAGGAAAGAAGTGCTATGTAGTGTGGTTGGAAGAATGCTTTCATTGATCTCAAGCTGAATGAAAAGAGAATTAGGAAAACCTGGAGAAGAATTCTCCGACTGGCAGGTGCAGTTGTGTGCAGATTGTACACTGCCCTCTAGCGGTGTCATTCTTATTACAGACGTCAGAGTTCCATATAGTAAAATGATTCTTAATCAAGTGGCAGTAATATTTTGTTCTAAGAAAATCAGTATATATTATGATACTTTTATGATAGACGGAAATATAATATCGTGGGTAAGTAGTACCTTTTTTTACTTTGCACAAAGGTGACATAGGGACTGGTGGTCGGCCTGAGTTTGATATTTATTGTCCAGATTTTGGAAGCTCTAAAGATTACGGTCTGTTTCACCAACAAAAATTTAAAGAGATTAACTGAATCTGGGCGCTACTTCAGAGTGGGGAAGGAAACTAGTTGGAATAAGAGGTATTTTCATGGCTAAAGAGCAAGAATTCATGTTTGTTTTGGGCCGTAAGTATCTTAAAAGAAATCAGGTCTTCTAGCTAGGACAAAGTGAACTTAATGGAGTCTGTGTGTACAGCTTATGACGGCCTAGTAACAAATCATCCCTAAATGTAGTAGTTTAAAATTTAGTTTAAAAATGTAGTTGAAATTTGTTTAGCTCACAAATCTGCAATCTTGACAGTGATCAAGAAGAAAACTCTCTCTGTTTCACTTGGTGAAAACTGGGGAGGCTTAAAGCCTGGGGGCAGAATCACATGGAGGCTCATTCACTCACTCCTCTGCCACCAGCATTGGGAAGACTCCAACCACTGGAAGCCAGAACAGCTGAGGCTCCTTAGGCTTCTCTATCGCTGTGTGAACCCTCTATGTGTACTTTCTAGCGTGGTAGCTTCAGGACAGCCAGTATTCTTACATCATCATGTCAGGGCTCTTAATAAGTGTGTCATGAGAGAGAAATGACTAAGCAGATGCGTATGACCTAGCCTTAAAAGACACATAGTATCACTTCTGCCATGTTTAACAGGGTGAAGGAATGATGAAGGTACACCTAATTTTAAGAGGAGGGAACATAGATCCTTCTTCTTCAGAGGAATGTGAATGTCACATTGTAGAAAGAGCATGTGGCATGGGATATTTATCAGTGTATTCAGTAAAATGAGCTTTAGGCAATGTCGGGGAGAATTCGAGTTTGGGAAGTCTCCCAAAAAAACCTGCTACAGAAGTGCCTCAAAGGAAAGGCAGCATTTGGGTACCTATCACATCAAGGACTTTAATGTCAGATTATGAAAACACCCCCATTTGTTCTTTTAACAGCCTGGAATTTCTCAATAAGATTCATCTTCTTTTTTTTTTAAATCCCTTATTTCCAGTTTTGCTAAATGTAACTCATTTCTTTACGTTAAATATTAATCATGATCAATACTACTTTGCCATTTTCACTAACTTCTCCAGGTATTCAACAGTGCATATCCAGTTTACTATAATATCTCTGAACGTTACTATATGCTCCTCCAATCTACCCCACATATTGATATGACTCTTTCAGTTTTTCCTAGCATCTTATGAAAATTTTCAAATATATATCAAAGCAAAGGATTATGCAGTAACACAAGTATGTCAATACCCAGATTTCTAACATATTGCTAATTCTATGTTTTCATATATCATCCATGCACAAATCTTATTTTTGTGATTCATATCAAAGTAAGTTGCATAGAGAAGTACACTTCATTCCTAAATAATTCAGAATGCATATCATTAACCAGCATTCAGTATTTGTGTTCAAAACTTTTCTAAGGTTAGATTATGCATACGTTTTAAATACAACATGTGACAGGCTTCTAATTCATTTTTTTAAATGCCATTTTTAGTATGTCTTTCCCCTTCCCAAGAAACCTCAATGGCTTTCTACTGTCTACCAAAAGAAGGCACCTCAAATCTTTTCTTAATATGACCAAATCAATTATCCAATTATTTTTTAAATCATTTCCCTTTCTTCCATAGGGTGAGTTTTACATAGTCTGTGATGGCCATTCACACTTCTGTGTGTGTCACACTGAAGACAATTTGGAGATGACAGTGGGGGTAGTCTGGCACATTAGATTTTGGATAAGTAACTTTTTGAGTATAACACCTAGGTTTAAAAATCCAGGTGCTGCCCCTAACTTGTTTTGAGAGTTAGGGTAAATTGCTTAATCTAAGATTTAAGATCAGAAAATCTTTAAATCGTAAACCTATCTAAAAAGGTTCCCCTCTGGGTTAGTGATAATAGATGTGTAGGACCAATTAGGATGCTTGACACATCGTAGGTACTTAAAAAAGGACACCTAGCAAATGCTCACTAATCCTGATTAATATTAATAAGACATACTAAAGGTTCCCCTCAGGAAGCTTAAAGCCCAATCTTGCATTGTACTAATAAAAAATAATTTTCAATATAAAATAATTTTCTACCTCAGATATAATATTATTTATTTATTTAATTAGCCAACATGTAGTATATCATTAGTTTCAGATGTAATGTTCAATAATTCATCATTATGTTAAAAAACATAATTTTACTATGTATCAAGTAGTAAGCAAAGCTTCTCTTCAGACAGAAAGACTTGTGTATAGAGTACATGTTGTTCTATTCCCCATTTGGATTCACATATGGGTGAATGAACATGTAGGGAATAAAGCAGGTGGAGAGATGGATGGATGGGGCACATTTCTGTTAATATTTTTCTTAAAATTTCCTTCAAGTACCCTGAGTATATATACTAACTAAACTATCTCTGTCATAAGGTCTGACTTTCTAAATACTACATCTCCTGGGTTAAATGTTGACCTCAGTGCTTACCACACAGATTTTCAATAAATTTGAGCTGTATTGTCATTGTATTTGTCTATTTAGGAGACAAAAGCAAGTCAAAGACTCAGGTGACATAATAAAAATGCTCTTTTATATAGTGTATGGTCATATAAATCTGTCATTAAAATTCACTGTAAAAAAACTATGCGTATTTTTTTTCAAATGAATTATTTGCAGAACCATTCAATAATTACTATTTTTACTACTTTCAGCCATCTACTTCTCTTCTCAGAACAGATGTTTTCACAAAACCAAATTCTTCCATTAGAAGTCTTTCCCAACCATGTAAAATTTATTCTTCAGCACACAGACTAGAGACCTGCAAATTTGTTAGCTTTCTGGTGTATATGTTTTGTCTAGTTTTTAGGATGGGCAGGCACAACAAGTAATCTTAGTATTCTGTTTATCTTACTTCAAACAAAATCATCTTGACATAGTAGAAATGCCAAGCTGAGGAATCAAATAGCACTTTACATGGGACAGTAATCATTTGGTTACCTAATAGCTTCTCAGGTTCAGTGTATGTTATAAGAGGTAAGAACCTATGCTTTTTTCACCTATCACAAAAAAAGAACAAAAGATACGTTTGCTGTGTACATAACTAAAATACCTAGTTTATTGTAGTTTTCCTTCTGGCGGACTGAAGGCCTACGGTGAACCAAAGAGTAATTAATTGTTTACTTTCATTTTTATTTATTTATTTATTTATTTATTTTTAAAGATTTTTTTTTATTTATTTGACAGAGAGAGATTACAAGGAGGCAGAGAAGCAGGCAGAGAGAGAGGAAGGGAAGCAGGATCCCCGCTGAGCAGAGAGTCCGATGCAGGGCTCGATCCCAGGACCCTGGAATCATGACCTGAGCCGAAGGCAGAGGCTTTAACCCACTGAGCCACCGAGGTGCCCCTCTACTTTCATTTTTAAAGGTAAAAATAAAAAAGTTACTATGTCTGAGAGTGTCGGTCTGTTGTGAGGGGAAGTATGATGTTTATGAGTTTATGGATATAAAGCTCCTGTCATTCATCTTTTCTTTAGTGGCAGCAAGAAAAATGTTTTCTTATAACTTTTCCCTTTCCTTACTTCAATACAAAGATGAGATGAAATGATGCAAGTGGTTATTGAATTTCATCTTAAACTGGTGCTATTTATATGTCACTATTCCTTCATAAAATTTTGATTGTAAATTTCAATGAAATGTGAATCAAATGAGGGAAAACATTACGTATCTCTGCAGTAATTAGTGGGATAGAGGTTTGACAATTACCCAGCTAATCTGATCAACAAAGACTGCCAAATTGGATAGTTTAAGTCTCAAAGTAGATTTATTTGGCCTAGTCAATCCAAATTGACTATGCACATTAATTACATTAACAGCACAGCTGCCAACATTCAATTCACTGTAGGATACATGGAAAGAGCTCAAAAATAGGGGATGATGAAGGACACTGAAAGGAAACAAATGGTAGCAAGTAACCAATTAAAATGGTGCTGGGAGAAGCAAAAAGAAACCCTAGGATTTAACTGTAACCGAACAAAAGAGAAAAAGAGCCAAGGCCATTAAAAAAAATTAAAAAGACAACTACTATCTAATAATACAAGAGATAACAGAAAAGGAGAGAAGCAATGAGAGATGTTGGTGTAATCCTATGGAAAACACACCACCTTTTGTGTAAGTAGGTTAAAGATGATCAAAAACTCTTGACTTCTTTGGTTTTCAATGATTTAAACAATTTTCTCTTATTTACTTGTAGTATTTGAACTACAGTATCTCCAATTTATTCACTGATCAAACTTTAGAATTGCTGGTACTAAATGTAGCTGGCACTAAATGTAGGAATGGGGAAACCTATACAGTTAAATTATTTCCTAAAATAAAATCATAGGTGAAAAATTCAAGGGTGCAACCATCAAACTACCATGTTAGATAATGTAAATTTAAAGAAATTTTGTATAGCTTATTGACGTTATAGATACTCAAAGAAACACCAATTTGGCTTCAGATAAATTTTTCTTGTATTAAATATTTAGTTGAGGAAATCCAGAGGGAAGAAGTTATGACTGCTTAGAGTATCAATAGACAGCATTCATTTCTCTTACTTATACCATCTTCTATCCCCAGCCCCCAATTTTCCACATTTCATGCTTAGTTAGACTTTAAATGTATGCTTTTATTTCTAATCTTTAATGTATCTCTAATCATCAGAGATTCATTACACTGAAATATATGAGTATCTGTAAAAATTAGAATTAAATTAAATGCAATCATCTTCATTTAAGACAAAAGTTTTTCATTGGAAAAGAAACTACCACTACAAAGTTGCTTTTTGTTCTGCTCACAGTTGATCAGTGGTGGGAGATGATTCTCATCCCAGCACCACAAAACCACACTTTATTTATTTCCATTCAGAATTATTATGGGAACCAAATACTGGCACACCTTTGTTTTATGATCTGGTCTGGAAAAACAAGTTCCCACATTACTACAGTATCACAGTCACAACAATTAAAGCTGTATCATTAATTCCTGGGGCTCATTCATGATCAATGGCTCCTAATCTTCAATATTTCTTGTTATGAAAATATTTCCTTAAGTCAAGCAAAGACGACCTGCCAGGAATCTGGATTTAAGAACTTGCAAATTGACATTTTAGGTAGTATTGCATCTGGTCCAGACTGGGATTACTTTTCTAGGTGTTTTGAAAACATCCAAGTAACATTCACTTATTCCTTTTCAGAGAGGACTTTAGCATCTTTTCTACAGCAGCAGTGTCTGATCAAATGCTCGGTGAGGATGGAAACATTCTATGTTGTACAATATGGCAAGCACTAACCATTTGTAACTATTGATCACTTGAATGTGGCCAGTGAAACTGTAGAGATTATTTTTAAATTTTATATAATTGCAAATAAGTTCAGTGTAGATAGGTAGAGAGCCGAGAAGAGAGTGAAGGAGTGAGGCACTTGCCTTGGGCTCATAATGTAAGAGAGCACCAAGAAATTCAGTAAGCAAGAGAAAAAACATTGAAAGCAAACTTTAAAAAAAAAAATAGTGCAAAAGACCTATGATGAACAAATATGAAAAGTTTCAATAAATACAAAACCAGTATTGTGGATTATTTCTTTTGCCTCTGGCTGCACATGGCCTAACATAGCACTGATCCTGTTTTTATTTAAAGTGTTGTTATTTTATTTATCATGGAGTTTTTGCAGGATATTTGATTCCTAAAGTATTGCATTCAAGTTTATCTTGATGCAGAGTTTTTTGGTACTCCTTTAAATTTTGTGTCTGTGCCTCATGCTTCACTTACTTCACCCTCATCCCAGTCCTACATGTGAGACAAGCCTAAACTGGAAGGCAACTGATGCAATCGAGCTGCTAACAAGTGGCTGGATGGTCTTCTCCATAAATGCTACTAATTCGGGGGACTGTACATCAGTCTCTGCTTCTGTCAAGTGAAGTATTCATTCAGTGGTAGAGTGCTTATTCACCCTGGGTAAGGAAGAGACCATGGTATAGTTGTTCACGCACAGCCTCCTTCTCTGACAACATGGCTCCTCTATTAGTGGGTCTTGGCTCAGGAATGGGAGAGGGCGGGGTCGGGGGCATGGCAGCGGAGAGACTCAGGACACAGACTGGCTGAAATCCACTTGGAAGAGATCCTTTCGACATGATTATTTAGTGCCTCTTCTGCAATAGATGCACCTTATTAAAGTGTGGTTTTAAACAATGCTCATGTGAGGAGGACACATGACATGATGAGCACAGGGTGTTAAACACAACTAAGGAATCATCGAAACGACACCGAAAACCCGAAAACAAATGGTGTACCATATGTTGGCTACATGAATTTAAATTAAAAAAAATAGGAAAAATTTCTCATGTGTTATATATATAGTGTCAAAGGCTACCACTTGACTTAGAAAAAAATCTCTGAAGAGCAAGACAGCTGGTGAATGCTATGAAAACATTCAAGAAGCTGGGGGAGGGTGGCTAGTATTGAGCATTTGCATGGGCTCCATTGTATCTACCATAAACACTCAGATGTTCTATCTATTTTGTGTGTACTGGTAACATGTTTACGCACTAGCCTGTCCAAGGATCTCTGCTATATATCCATCCATACATTCCATGTTAAGAGCATACGTTCTAAAGCTAACAACAACAACAACAACAACAATAACAACAACAGCAAAAAACAGTCTCTATTCATTCATTTGACATGTATTTACTGAGTGTATTCTACTTACTAGTCACTTTTCTAGGTGCTGAGGAAGCAGCATTGAATAAAGAAACAAAGTTCTTATTCTCTTTGGGCTTAAATTAGACAAATAGGAAAATATAAAAATTAAAGATTACAATAAAATCCTTAAAAATATAGCAGGAAAGGAGATATGTCCTCACTGACAAGATGGCGTCTAAGTAGATTATATAAAACAATGCAGGCAGCTGCTCATGCAGCTCTCCAAGGAATGAGCACTTTGAGCCGTAGGAGCGTGGAGGGCGAATGCCCCACAGCAAAACCTTTTGTTTGAGGAACAGCATCAGGTCAGTGTGTCTGGAGCTCAGTGACTCCAGTGGGAGAACGATAAGAAATACAATTAGAGAGATAGTCAGGGCTCCGTTAGGGCTCCTTGGCCAATGTAAGGATTTATGTTTTTACTCTGAGTGATATAGGAAACCACTGGAGGGTTTAAACAGTAGCAAGACACTATCTGATTTATAATCGCAAAGAATCATTTTGGCTGTTGTGGGAAAAATAGGCTTGAAAGGATATACGGGTGATTGTTTCTATCATGTCACCCTTTAATTTCTCAGGCTGTTCCCTGAAATAGAAACCTGTAGGTCAGGCAAATGACAGTAGACAATGGCAAATGCAACCAGGCAGGAGCTCTAATTGCAGCTACTGTGCCTTGTGTACTGTCATCATTAGAGCGGATCAGCACAGTGTGGTGTGGAGGTCTGTCATGTACTATGAAGCTCCTGGTCTAATGATGTGTTCTTTTTAATATTCATCACAAAGGAATCAAGGCTGGATCAAAGGCAGCTTGTGTTCACCTGATAGGGACATCAGTATACATTCCTGGCCCTGTCCCAGGGATTTGTCACAAGATCAACTGACAGTGGTCAAACATAAGATTAGTTTACTGTATGCTGGTATCATGTTAATCAGCTCTAATGAGCAGTTAAGGCCAATAATCTGAATGCCTTATTTGGACATGTGTGTTCTAGAGCACAGGAGAAAAATCCTACGAGCATACAGGAGAAGGCTTAATCAGTGAAAATTGTAGGGGTTCCGCTGTGTTGTGCATGTCAATACATTCCCTTCAGAGTGAAGGACAAATTTTGCAAGAAAGATCCAGTGTGCTTGGTAGGAGTGCTTGGGTTTTAGAGATGGCAAAGATCGCACTTTGCAATAATGCTTAAATCCTTTATCAGATGACTCAGAAGGCTACCAATGTTGAGATGGGTAAAGAATGAGAGAAGTTTCTGCAACAGTTTTGTCTTTAGTGTAAGTAACCTCGAAGCCAGAATCATAATAAGTAGTAAATCCTATAATATTAGAGGTACCATGGTAAATAAAAATATAGTGCGGGTTCTCCATCAAGCCCTGAATGGAAAATTGCCGTGAAAACCTTAGTGTTCTAGATCAAGGCCATCTCATTGCAGCAGAGTTCTCTTCATGGAAAGTAGCTCCTGGAATTTTACTTGGCTCTAGAAAGACCAAAGGCCTTACCTCCATGGCCATCAGCTGACCATGTGACTGGAGCTCTCCCTCATGAACTTGATAACACAAGTTATACTGTCTGGTAAGCAGAGCCACCACTCATTGAACAATTGGCCCTTGTCCGATATGAGGAGGGAGGGTTACTGCTACATGATGAAGAAGCAAGACATATTTTATTATTATTTTTTAAATTTTTTAATTTTTTATTAACATATAATGTATTATTAGCTCTAGGGGTACAGGTCTGTGAATCACCAGGTTTACACATTTTGCAGCACTCACCACAGCACATACCTTCCCCAATGTCCATAACCAAACCACCCTCTCCCTGCTCTCCCCCCACCCTGCCCCGCAACCCTCAGTTGCTTTTGTGAGATTAAGTCTCTTATGGTTTCTCTCTCTCCCAATCCTATCTTGTTTCATTTTTAACTTCCCTACCCCCCAAACTCCCCACTTTGCCTCTCAACTTCCTCATCTCAGGGAGATCATACGTTAATTGTCTTTCTCTGATTGACTTATTTTGCTAAGCATAATACCCTCTAGTTCTATCCACGTTGTCGCAAATGGCAAGATTTCATTTCTTTTGATGGCTGCATAGTATTTCATTGTGTATATATACTACCTCTTCTTTATCCATTCATCTGTTGATGGACATCTAGGTTCTTTCCATTGCTTGGCTATTGTGGACATTGCTGCTATAAATATTTGGGTGCACGTGTCCCTTTGGATCACTACATTTGTATCTTTAGGGTAAATACCCAGTAGTGTGATGAAGCAAGGCATATTTTAAAAGTTGGGGGATCCACTGCAGCATTTTTTTACTCATCCATGCCCTGGATTAACTTCAAGTGGTTGATTACAGCAACCACATCCCATTAAAAGCACAGCAATCAAGACTGAAGGTCAGAGACACTTCCCCAGCAAGCCACCTGGCCTGAGAGAACAGATCATTAAGAAGGAGGGATATTTGGAATGAGTGGTAGGAGAAGATGGTGGATTAGCTATGACTTTGGCAACTCCAAAGCAAGAGCCCGTTCTACTAATCCATGCCTTCCATTTTTTCCCTCAGAAATTATGACCAATCATGATCTATAAGTATCCGTGACAGGATGGAATGAGTTTATATGGATCTGAGCAGTGCAGCTGATGGGCCACAGCAGATACTCTCAGCATTCCATCAGAACCCAGCCTGGCCTCTTTCAGCTTATGGGCAGTTTTGTGCCTGATGTCTTGAAACTGTGATTCTCTCTTTGGAGAAATGCCCTCGGCTTCTTAGACAGTTATACCTGCATGTAATGGAGTCAAAATGCCTGGAAGATACCCTCTCTCAAGGAGTCCTTGAGCTAGTGAATTGGTAGTATTGGAAGATGAAAGTCCTGTTTTCTTGCCTCAGGTGGGAACAGCTTTCAGTTCATTTTATACTGCAAGGTTTCCTTGCAGGATCAGGGGAACTTTTCTTGACTTCCTCTTCTTCCCTGTCCTGCTTCTCCCACTCCTCTGATAGCTGCTCCTAAGTTTCTAGGGTTTCTCCATAGTAAAATATTTAAAAAATAAAATTTCATTTTAGAATATATTTCTTAGCAATCTGACCTAAGACAGATTCCTATTACACACTGACATGAAAGTTTAAGTAGGATATTTGGATCTGGAATTCACAGCAGACATCTGGGCAAGAAATATCTATTTGAGAGTTGTTGGCATATTGATTCTATATAGTCACAAGATTAAATGAGATGACCTAAGGAGTCAATGTATACAAAGGAAAAGCTTCAGGATATAAGGTTTCAGGTTTTCTTAATCTTCCACCATTCTTTTTACCAATTCAACTAAATTTATACTCATTTACTTAGGTTTGGTCTCGGGACAGACCTTGACTCAGGCTCTATGACAGTTCTCAAGTTAGTTTACCTCATTTCCAGTTGTTTCCCAAGTATACATCCCATTTTATCTATCAAACTTACCCACCAAAGGTATGTAGTCTGAGGGCATGACTGATTTACAGGCCCCCTGTATAAACAAACCAAAATGGCTATCTAAATAAGTGAGAACATTAAACACCTGTTCAGAGAGGCAAATGTATGGCTCAGGTTCAGCTGAAAGAATTCTCAATACATTTTCCATTTAGGGAATACTTTCACCTTAACCTTGGTGGAAAATACATTGAAATTTTAGAAAGGCAAATCTGGCAAAATATGGAGAGATAAAGATTTACAAAAGCAAAATCAAAGCATGTATTTGATTAAAAGAAAAGATCTATTTAAAATGCCATGACTTATATAATGACTTGTACACAATATATCCATAAAAAATATTTTTTGAATAAATTGAATTGACCCTGCCATGGATCTTCATTTACTGTAGAATAAACTAGGGTCCATGAACAAGAGAGGAGGAAGACTTAGGGATATTATTTTATATACTACATAACCATCTTTACCTAACATTCTCTATGATATTTCTAGGAAAAGACCAACAGAACAATTTCAATGAACCTTTCTCAAGTAAATGAAGTCTAGAGGATATAACAGGAAGTGATAGAAACTAACTGAAATATTTTGTTAATGTGGTGGCATTTGAGTTTCTCTTCATAAGTAGATTAGATTTTGTGAGCTGCTTCCCACATAGACCAAAAAGCCTCAGAGTGTTTTATTTAAAAGAAAATTCTAGATGTTGATTTGAATTGAAAGTATAAGGCTTTCTTTCCTTTTGACAGTTTGCTTTTGAATGATTTTTCTTGTGAAATATGTAATGTGCTGTTGCTAGTTGAATATAATGATTCCTCACCCTAGAAGAAATAAAAGAAAGGCCAAATTTGGCTAATTTTACATCTTGAGGAACCTATTTGGGCGCTGTGGGTGTGTTAAAAAGCAGCAACCAGCATTAATATCAAAAACAGCTTTTCAAAAAAACAAACAAAAGAAGTAAGTGTGGAAAAATTAATGCTGCTTTGTTCACACTGAAGATATTTTGACAATCTCACATACATTGCTTTAAACCTATACAGCTTCTCTGTAGCTTTTGACTCAGCTTTAACATATCTAATGCACACAAATCCTATTAGAATAAGAAAAAAAAGTCATAGGTCTGTCTTATATGTCCTAAAACAAACTAGAAAGATAAACTAAGAAAAAATTCTGGAATGGCCAGAAAACTGGAAATATAACATGCAAGGTATAATTACAATTAAATAACACAGGATAAAAAGATTCAGAGATAAAAAACCACGAGAACATTTTTAATGTTCATTAACAATTCAATATTTGTTATTTAACCCATCCTTGGATATTTCATATTCACAACTGCGGGATCATGTTTATACAATCCTGAAGAGCAAAAATCATGATGTTCAGTTTCATTCATATTTACTAAAAAAATCCTTGAGGATCTTGATGGGTTCTAAATCCATCCGTGTGTTATCAAGACAGCTGACACTTGCATGTTGTGACTAGAATATATCCTATTATTCAAAGTTCCATCTCAAAGGCCTCTAAAATGAGTTAAGTATCTTTCTCTTCATAATCCATGTTTTCCAGCTTCCACTTTTTGTGCTTTATATCCTTTTAAACAAATCAAGTCACACCCATTCTTTGAAGCCCTGTTTATATAACATTCTTCTAAGAAACCATCTCTGGATGCATCCTGTCTTCACCAAAGGGAAGTGATCATTCTCTCAACTGCCATAGCCTTCTGTCTACACTAATGTGGAAGGTAATGGTTCCCATGGCCACACCCAGTTTCAGTGATTTTTCTAGGAAGTTCATAGGACTAAGTTTATGGTCATAATCACGGCTACAATTTATTACAGTGAAAGGTTACAAAACAAAATTAGGAAAAGGAAAAGCCACATGGGATGAAGTCCAGAGGACTTAAAGAGACAAAGCATCCCGATTCTGCTTTGATTTTTTTTTCCTCCACCACTTTAAAAGTTAAGGATTTAAATATTGCTAGATTTTACCATTTCACACTCGGTAGGTTACATGGTCCTAATGAAAATTTTGTCACTTAATAATTCATGAAAAAGTAGTGAGGACTCAACGTGTTTAGCATTTGTGACTGTCATTCTGAGAATGAATAAAAGGAAAGTCATATTAGCTTAAAAAATAAACATGCACACAGCAATCTTTTTATCTCCATGGGTGTCTGGTAGTTGACTTTTTTGCTATTGTGCAACTAGATTATTTAAAAAGAGAGCTTTTCATTTCCCTCTGAATATAATGCATTTTTGTCATTAATTGTCTCCCACACAGGGATGCAATTAATACATATCAGAGCCTGGAAGAACTCACAGAATGGAAACTACACTCCTGACTTCTTTATTTCTCAAAGAAGTTAAAAAACTAAAAGTTATTAACAATCTGCCTTGTGCCAACCTCAAACATCAGCTTGGAAATGCAATATCACTGTACCTCTGGATCACGAGACAGTATCTGGCATGACAAAGGAATTGTGGGTATGTTTACAAGTGTCCAGGTCGGCATTAACATTCAAGTCTAGAAAGACGACAATGTTCTTCAGTTGCAGGCAAGGTTCTCCATGACACAACTAAGATGACAGACATTTTCAAGGAATTGTTTTAATTTACACCTACTTATGGAAGCTTCCAAGGGACTGATACCATCACCCTCGTGTCACAGCGGAGGCAACTCTATCTCAGGGAGGTTAAGTGACGGTCTCATGGTCACATAAGTAGTGACAGCACAGCAACAGACACTCAGATCCTCCTTCTCTAGAATTAGTCCTAGACCACATTGGCTCTCGAATATCCACAAAAGCACTTGAATTTGAATGTAATTATAAATGTTCAGTCCCATGTGCTGAGATGTGATTCTCTGTGGGTCTCTTGTATCTCTCTTCTGCACGTCTTGTCAGCAGATTCGTTGCCTGCTTTAGTCCTGGACTGTCTTTTTAAGGATGCTTTTATAAGGCATAGCATTGTAACAAAGAAATGTTGTCTCACAGAGCAATGGACAGGCATACTTCCTATCTGCTGAAAATAGAAGAGTTTCCTAAGTGTAGGGTTGCACTCCTATAACCAATCCACTGTGTTTGGAGGAGTCACCCGGCCATCCTGGCATCGTCTCCCAAGAACCAGCCTCAGGAAACCAGCTAAAGAAGATGCTGAAGCTCTGGCTATTGCTATTTATCCATGAATAATGAAGTTCTTTGTTTCTGAAAACAAAACAAAACAAAACACTTCCCTAACCTTGAAGTGGGTCTGTGTTCTACAGCGTCTGTAGTTGCCAACTATTTGGGGGGTTCTCTTGAAAAAAAATAATATAAAGTTACAAAATATATAAAATTAAGCTCAGGGCTGTGGGGGGGGTGCTGGCAAGTGAATGGCCCCACAGAACAAGTTCTAGTCATGGGAAATCCATCTTTGAATTACATTTTTGGAAGTCCATAGTTTTCTGATTCGACAAATGGCTCTAAGTGATTTCTCATTCCCTGAACACAGTCTGAACATTGCATTGTGTCTCATTTTAGAGAATAGCTTTTGATTTTTGATTTCCAGGCACTATAATAATCGAGTTATCTCTGCCATGCCATAATCTTTTTGACACTCTGGTGTTTTGCTTAAATTTATAGATGGTCTATGGAGTAGTTTGTTTTCTTCATCCATTGACTCTATAAAACAAATATGACTAAACTAATGTCTTAAGTTATTTCTAAAACTGGTCCTGGTTAATATGAGCATAGATGAGTCCAAAATTGTAGAAAAACTGAATTTATGGAAATTGTACCATGAGTGTTGATACAGTATCAAGTTGGGAATGTGACAGCTCCGTGATGTTTGAAGTAAGAGAAAAAAAAAAAAACATACTTTGCATGACATTCTAAAAGTAACAAATTATCTTTTGCATATATCACTGAAAAGGAAAAATGACGACTTATTTTGTTGTGTGAAATTGTGTCCTCGTATCACAGCAAAAGCTCAAAATAGTTAAAACTATTAACAAGTCATATTTGTGTACTGCTCACAGATAACAATTATAGGTTAAACATTGTAAAATATTTACTTGAACTCATAAGATACAGAAATCAATAAACAATTAAGTAATATAGTTTACCTACTTTTGAAATATTACTTGATCGACTTGCCGATCGCCCCGGGGATTTGTCATTCTGAAAAATGAAATTAGAGACACTGATTCAGAATATAAGAACAGTCTTTACTGTAGAGAAAAGAAAGCACAGCACAGGTCAACATCTAAATGCTAGCGTATTGTTCTGATTGATAGAAATACAAACTGCTTTTCAGAGTCCATAGTCTCTCATGGTTCACCTCCCCTTCCAATTTACCCAAAAGCACATACCCTCCCCAATGTCCATAACCCTAAAATCTGAGGGGTTTGAAGTGGCGGGGGGGTGGGAGGTTGGGGTACCAGGTGGTGGGTATTATAGAGGGCATAGCTTGCATGGAGCACTGGGTGTGGTGAAAAAATAATGAATACTGTTTTTCTGAAAATAAATAAATTGGAAAAAAAATAAAATTTAAAACTTCAAAATAAATTAAAAAAATGTATTGCCTTAGTTCTTGACTCTTAAAGGATTTCCAGCGCAGTAGAAAAGAAGCATGAGAAAACTTTTGAATAGATACATTTTTTAAAAAGCCTTATAATTTTAAGATAGAGAGAGACCTCAAAGAGTAGAACCCCCTCTTTTGAAGCCCAAAGACCTTCTTTTCCCAGCAATGGCAGCCTCATGCCCAAGCCGGGGCCAGCCTGAGGCCTTCTTTCTCATCCCTTCTGGCTGTTCTTTCTACTCCACCAGTTATCTGTTAGTGGATAACTGACCGACACATCAAAATGTATGTGTATCATACACTTTACATGTACCAAGAGATCACAGTACACCTTTCTTGTGTAGAGAAAATGTTGGAAGAACTGTTCCAGAAACCAAAAGTTTGTGAAGACTCTGAATTAATACTTCAGGATTCCTTTTTTTTGCAAGCTGATAGTTCATTTATTCTTACTGATAAATAATATTTCTTTTTTTTTAAATTAACATACAATGTATTATTTGTTTCAGGGGTACCCTAAAGATACAAACATAGTGATCTGAAGGGGCATATGCAGCTGAATATTTATAGCAGCAATGTCCACAATAGCCAAACTACAGAAAGAGCCCAGATGTCCCGCAACAGATGAATGGATAAAGAAGATGTGGTATATAAACGCTTTAGGATTCTTTTTAAAAACTTTCTGTACTAGAGCATCTGGACTCAGCGCCAAAGTGGACCTGTGGAGACAATCACGGAGCATCTTGACATAGGTCTTTTTTGAGAGTTAAGCCGTTCTAACAACCTGCGGGTCTGAAACTGCCCCGTGATGACTGCTCCAGACTGTGCCAGAAACACAGCGATGACAGGAGGTGGCAAACGTTATTGTGGAGAAATAGGAGATGCATTTACTGCAGGCTGTCACCATGTCATGCACAGGCTTGCAGATATTCCAGCTGAAGAGTATTTTTTCCTTTACATGCAACATCCATCTCACATAACCACTGACGTCACTGTGCAGCGTGGTATTACAGACCAAGATGAGTCACAACGATGCGATTAGTTACACCTCATAACAGGCCCATGATCCCGCTGGAGATTAATGTCTATGCTGCCTGCAGACATTTTTCCTTGATTAGCTTCCTCTGGTGTTGGAGAGAGGTACTTTTTTCCTGACATCTCAACTCCTCTTCTAGAGACTAGAAAACAAAACCAATCCATCTTCCCTTCTGAGTGAAATTTGGGATTTTGACACACTATTGTGTGAACAGAGGTAAATAAGTCACATAATATAATAGACTGGGGGGGGGGATTTTGTTATAGTGGTTGTTTTGTTATGTCTTCTGTATTTCCAAGGTATTCGAAAACACAGTTAAGGTATAGAACTGAAAGGTATTTCAGCAAGGACCCAGGAGCACTACAGAAATTTAATATGGCATCAGATTACTTAATTTTTCAAACCAAATAGCACTTTGTTTTGAGATAAAAACAAGGAGGATCAGGTTCGCTTCACAGTTGTGAATGAGTTCGACACGAAGTTATAGTAAGCAGCTATTTCCGACGCTCTTCACCAGCAACACCCACACTAAGGGGGAGGAAGCATTTTCTTGACTATGTAGTACTTCAAGATATCTTTTAACCTGAAACCCACTGGTTCTATTTTCTCCTACTAAAAGACTAGGCACTGCAAGAAAGAAAGGAGCTTAGGCGAAGGTTACTTTTTTTTTTTTTTCTTTGCCCTGGCTAAGTTCACTTTTGTTTCTATTCCAGTTACCGTATGGGACAGAGGGTGCACCCCACTGCTGTGTTGGCAGCATCGGAGAGGGAAAGCCTGACTCACAGCTTGCCCCATGGTAATGCACTGGCTCTGGCAAGAGTGTACTGTTTGAGAACCCAGAAGATTCCTCACTGTTTCCTCACCATAACATGGGAAGAAAATATCTTGGAGACTGTTGTTAGACTCAAATGAGCTGTGCATGAACACATTTTATAGCTTACAAGGTTATAATATTTCCATTACCATTCACAGATAGACGAAACACCCAAAAATCTCCCTCAAAATCACAATAATTGTCACAGGTTACGAGAGTCATAATTTAAACATAAAGAGCCCAGTTTCTCTGTCCCGCAATTCTGCTTCAATTGTGGATTAGATTATGACATAAAATTTAAGAATGAAAAACCAAACTTTTCTCTACCTAAGGGGATTAAGGAAGTTTGTCTGCCCTGCTTTTGAAGCAAAGCATCAGAAACACTTCTACTCTTGGAAAACTTCCAAGGCAATCTGTCTAATTTGCTGCTAATTAATCGGGTGGCTTGTCCCATTACTATTGCAATGACATATTCTTCTTTGTAGATTAGTCAAATATGGTTGTCATACCTCGTTATGATCAGCTTAAATTCTCTACCTTACGTTGAATAGAAGTTGTCTTAGAATCTAACATAAGTTAGTGGTACCCAAGGTGTAGTGTCCTTTTAGGTCACTGAGAGTTGGAACCCGCAAGAGTTTCAGACAGGTCTGCATGACAAGCATGGGATCATCAAGCAGATTGATTGATGCAGACTGATCTTAGCAGATTCATTTTAGCAGATCATTCACAGTATGCAGAAGGACAGACTTCTAATTTTATAAGTGCTTTTTAGAATTTTTAAGAGATTTCTGATTTTTATTTGATAGAAATATATCTGATACTGTTAGCTTTGTTTTGACATTATTATTCATACAATAACAATTGTTTTTAGAATTTGATCTTAGAAAACATGGTTGGATTTTTATTACCAGAAAGGAAAAATGATTACCGAATGAGAACATCATTACTAAATTGGTTTAAGATATTTTTAAATGTTATAATCCAAGGAAAATAACATAGCTCCTTTAAAAGACAATACTCTGTGTTAAAGAATAAGCAATATGGCTGGTCATGTATGTATCTATACATGACCACTCTGTATATTAGATCATTGATCAGAAAAGGGCAGTAAGGAAACCTGAAAGAGGTTTTTTATAGACCTGAAGGAAAATAACTAAATATTCCTGAGTGAAGAAACCAGAGTAAGATCCACACATTTCACTGATACAATGTTATTCTCTATTTATTTCCCTTGGTCCCCCTCACCTCCAGCCCTTCCTCCTGTCCAGGCTAAAACTCAAGAATATTTGAAAGAAGAAAAAGAAATGAGGCAGTTTTGAAGGTCATCTGAAGAAATTCTATGTAGAGAATGGGACTATTTTTGCTAAGGTAATTAAGTGTGTAATAGAAGAAAAGCCTTTGAAAACAATGGGGCTTATAAACAAACAAAATGCAGAGAAGTTAAATACTGCAATAAAAACTTGATTAATAGATACATATAAAACTCATGTCCACTAAATGAAAAATGTTGTTTATAATGTCTATGAAACATTTAAAATTGATTTACCCTCAAATAATACCTTAACAAAAAACTTCAATAGGGATTTAATAGGGCACTTCTTTTGATATTGAGACAATAAAATTAGAAATAAAAACTTGAAATGTGACTAATAAATCTTAATCACTACTAATTAACATACTTTTAGATAATGCTTGGTTCAATGAAATGAAAACTCTCTGAAAAATTATAGCCAGAAAGTCTTGAAGTAAGACTTATAGTAAGTCTTATAGTAAGACCTATAAGGAACACAGCAAAAGCTATATCCAGAAAAAAATTTATAGTCATAAATGCTTTAATTATTAAAGAAAACAGTAATGAAACCCAATAAAAGAATGTAGTAAAAAATAATAAATTATAAAAACTAAAACTCATTAAAGAGATATAAATAAGAAGAATAAAGAAATATTTTCTTGTAACAGGTCCTTGAAGATAATTGCAAAATAGATGAATTTCTAGGAAGACTTTTTAAGGAAAAGAAAAAACAGGAATAAATGAGAAAGGATAAATAACCAAAGAGACAGAAAAAATTAGAAAAATCACAAAAAGTGTTACATATAATAATGTTGCAACAAATCTGAAAACCTAGAAAAAAATGAATCATATTCTAGCAAAGTAGAAGTTGTCAGAATTTATTCAAGAAGAGGAAAACTTGAATAGATATGATAATTAACAAAGAGAAGATTAGATAGATAGATAAATAGAAGTCTATATGCCCTTGAAAGGATAAGGGCATGATGATTTCAAAAGTGAGTTTTACCTTACTTTTAAAGAACACATAATTCAATTTTCTTTACATTATTCTTGACTATAGAAACAAAGTTCACTAATTCACATTATTAATCTTGCAGAAAGGAAATTTCATATGTGTTAAGACAGTACCTAAAAAGAAAGAAAGAGGGAAAAGAAAATTATGCTTTAATCTTATTTGGGACCACAGATGCAAAATTCCTTTAAACATAATAGCATATATCTAAATAGTAGCATGTAACTTTGACACACTAGCAGTGTATCTAAAAAATGCACAAGGAATAGAATAAATAGGATTTATTCGAGATATTTTCTTACCAGAAAATCTGGCAGCATTAAGTTAGGTTAACACATTGAAAGAGACAAACATTGTGATTGTATATGCTGAAAAGATATTTGACAAATTTCTGTAGTATTACTACTATGTAAGCTCTAAGTAAAATAAGAATTGGAGGAGATCCCTTAAAGTGATAAAGACAATATTTTAAAATCAATGTCCCATTTTTTTCTAGATGGTAAAATATATGAACTACGTTAAAGAAGTTCTGTTATGGATGCTTACTCTTGCTACTATTATTCAAGCATCTTTGAATTTCTAACAAATATAAGAACAGTAAAAATAAAAATTGGTAGTAGAATATATTGAAAAGAAAGAACAAAACAATCTTCCCTTACTGATATTGTAGAAATTCCAAGTGTACCTGGTTAAACAAGAAAACTACTATTATTAATGAGACTTAAAAAAATTAGTTAACATATAGTGCACTATTGGTTTCTGGAGTAGAAATCAGTGATTTATCACTTACATGGTGCTCATCACAATGAGTGTCCTCTTTAGTACAATGGCTAGATACAGGGTAATTATACCATGACTGTCAACTAAATTTCCTAAAACTGATCATCCCTTCTTCTGTATGAACAGAATGGTAACTGGGTATATGCCTTCCAGTCACACTGTATCTCCCATGGTTTCTTTCAGTTAAGGGTTGCCTATAACTAAATACCCTCCAGTGAGATGTGAACAGAGCTCACAATTTTAGTTTCCTGTCTGTTCCATAAATATAAAATTTCCTTCATGCTCTTTTTCTATTCCTCAGTGCAAAGACAGTGACTATCAGAGCAAGTCAGGAAACCACATATTAAAGATAGAAGAGCTGAATTCTCCTGAGTCCTTGAATGGCCATATGGTGAAGACCCCTCTTCCAATTTGGAACATATACTCTAAACTCTCATGAAAGCGAAGTAAACTTGTATTTCTTTGGAGCGATCATGTTTTTTGGATTTTTTTTTTTTTTTTTACTGTGACAGTTTAGTCTATCCTCTTGGAAATACTGTAAGATCAATAGCTTTTTCCCTTCTAGCAATAAATATCCAGAAGAAGTGAGTTGGGGGAGATCAGAGGGGGAGACAAACCATGAAAGACTGTGGACTCTGAGAAACAAACTGAGGGTTTTGGGGGTGGGGGGTTGAGCCTGGTGGTGGGTATTATGGAGGTCACAGATTGCATGGAGCACTGAATGTGCTGCATAAACAATGAACTTTGGAACACTGAAAAAAATAAATTTTTAAAAACATCCCGAAATGTGATAATAAAAAGAAAAACCATAAAATAGTTAAGAATAAATTTAACGTGAAATAAGTCAAGCAGAGAGAGTCAATTATCATATGGTTTCACTTATTTGTGGAGCATAACAAATAGCATGGAGGACAAGGGGCGTTAGAGAGGAGTAGGGAATTTGGGTAATTGGGAAGGGGAGGTGAACCATGAGAGACTATGGACTCTGAAAAACAGTCTGAGGGGTTTGAAGGGGCGGGGGTGTGGGAGGTTGGGGTACCAGGTGGTGGGTATTATAGAGGGCACGGCTTGCATGGAGCACTGGGTGTGGTGAAAAAATAATGAATACTGTTTTTCTGAAAATAAATAAATTGGAATAAATAAATAAATAAATTAATTTAAAAAAATTAATTAAAAAAAAGAATAAATTTAACAGAGAAGTCATAAAATCTTACTAAAAATATAAATTATAGAATCTTATTGAGGAGATCATGATCTGAGCAAACGAAAGCACCGCTTTTTGATGGGGGGATAATTAATTTCTTCCTTTGTGAAGCAGAAAGGAGATAGATAAAATTATCTTAAGGAAAATATATAGGAAAAGAAATGGCTGAAAATAACCAAGAAAATAATGAAAAAAAGGAGATCTCCTTATGTTAGGCATTGCCCATATTAAAAGTCACTGTGATTAAATCAATAGGGCATTGGCATGAGAATTAACCAAAAGGTCAGTAAAATCCAGAATAGAAAATCCAGAAAAAGATAAAATAATTTCACATATAATAAAATTGGCATTTTAAGTCATATTGAAAGGAAAGTTGACAAAATAAATGCTTCAGACAACTGACTGTCTATATGAAAGAAAAGAAATCAAACCCATACTAAATGGAATATACAGTCATATACTTCAGATGGAAAACAGTCTTAAATATAAAAAATTTTTAAAAATTTGAAATAAGTCTAAATTGTAAATTCAATGTGTGTGTGTGTGGGGGAAGTCTACATAACTAATATGAGAACCAGAAGCTGTAAGTGATATTTCATTATATTTAGTTATCTCTGGAAAATATACAAAAATTAAAGTGAATAAACAAACAATGAAATTATAAAAAAGCACAACACAGAAGACTGAGTTCAATCTCTGTAATGTGCAAAGAGGGTTTTTGTCTAGTCACAAAAAAGACAACAGAAGAAATCCAATAGAAAAATATAGAGTGAAAAGTAAGGATAGGAATTCACAAAAAAAGGATTACAGATGGTTAATATACATATGATAAGATGCTTAAAATCACAAACTTCAGAAAAATGCTAATTAAAGTAAAACAAGGCATTGCTTTACACCCACAATGTTGGAAAGATTGAAAAGGGTGATAGCCCTCTGTTGCTGGTGGGGATAAGAAGAACAAGGGCTCTCAAAAATTGCTGGTAGAAGTGTGAATTTTTGCAGTACCATCAAAACATCTGGCAACATCTGTTAAAAAATTAAAAATATCACGTTGTGCAATGATCTCCCTCCTTGGAATCTATCCCAGAGAAATAAAAGCACTGGTTCAAAAGAAAATGTGAATAAGGACACTTAATACAACTCTGTTCTTAACAAAAAAAAAAAAAAAAAAAAAAAAAAAAAATCTTGTTAGTAAAGTGGTGCCAGTTGTGAAGTTGGTGTTCTCAAAACTGTAAGCCCATTGCCTGAAAATGTACTCTGATGATGGGGCTCTGCAACCCACATTTGTGTTTCATCACTGAACTTCCCCTGAAGCTCTGCTAGCAGGGGGCCCATAAGGCTGGGAAAGGAAAATGGGATTTGCTCCATCTCACTTGCTTTTTGTTGGCTGCTTCTCTGCTCCTTGAGTGAATCATCCTAGAAATGCTTCTTCCCATGGTACCTGTAGGTTCCTCCCATAGCAGTAGCTGAGTACAGTGGGCAGTTTTTCTGCCTCAGAAACAAGACTCGAAAGTTCATAGACACCAGCACCAGCCAACTGGCCTCTTCCTCAGAAGTATGAGTTTCTATACCATGGGTCCCTTTTTTCAAGCTTGAAAAAATTCCCATTTCTTTTCTTTGTTCACCCAGACAAGGCCACAAATCTTTACAGAAGTCTGATTTCTCTCTCCTGACTAGATCCTCACTAATGGAGTAAACAATGCTCACCAAGAGAGAAATGATGACATGAATTATCATAAAGCTCCACTTTGGAATATTATACAATTATGAAATAAAATGAATCTGTTCTTCGCCATTTGACCAAAGGGGCTTCCACAAGATAAGATTGAATGCGAAAAGTAAAATTAGAAGTGGTATGATTATTTGAAAACATAGAAAGACAGAGCTTCTCTAAGTGTCAATGTGTGCACATAATCATGTGTAGACATGTATTTGCGTTGTGAGTATATGAGCATAAAAAAAGTTGCAGAAGGATACTCATGAGTGTGTTAACATGAGTTTCTTGAGGGGAGAGTGGAGGGCAGAAGAAGAGTCCAGTGAAAGAGGAGCAAGGAAATAAGGAGAAAAAAGAGTCCTTATTGAAAAAGAGAAAAAGAGCATGTTGGATACCTGTTTATGTAAAATTATAGATGGATGGGATGTGCACACAGAAATTATAACGCAAATGTGGAGTTAGAGCTTTATGTATCGGTAGGTGATACTATCCATGATATATTATTAAGGTGAAAAGAAAAGTTGAAGAATAATGTGTAGAGGGCAATTTCATTTCTTTAATATCAAGTATACAGAACCTCTAGGTATACTTATGGATATATTTATGTATCTACATATGTATTTTTGACTGAGCAAAAATATGCTCATCCAATATTGGCTCTTACCACGCCATCTATTCACAGCGCTTACCTTCAGTCTCTTAGCATGGTAGAACTGCAGGGAGCAGAGGGGCCTATGGGGATATTCTGGCTTTTTCTATTAACATCTTTGGGTGGTATAGTTTTACTTGTTTTTCATCTTTTTAAAATAAAACATCAAATTAAGAAAATCAAATAAATAAAAATGGCAAAATTAGTCTTACTCATCAAAAATTATATATCATAAAGGGATAAAGGTGTGTGTGTGATCAAAAGAGCTGCAAGGAACATGATGTTTATCTCCCCAAAGGCAGTACAGTATATGGAACATAAAGGCACCAAATTATTGAGTCAAGCAGGGCTAGTGGAAAGAAAAAAAAAAAAAGAATTTGTGATTGTGACATTTGGATTAGAGCTTCATTTCTAACCATGTAACCATAAGGAAATCATCCACCTTCTCTGGCCTTGGCTTGCCTGAATTTGCAAAATGGGCACAAGAACACATGAACGGTTACTTTTTCAAAATAGTAGTAGAAGCAAATACAATACACTTTGAAAAAGCATGTTCGAAATATAATGTAAGTTACTATGTAAGTATAATAGTACTAGTAAGATTATGAAGCTTGGGTTGCTGGAGTTAAAGGAAGACTATGAAAAGGACATTTATTTGTCAGCAGTCACATTTATTATTAAATTTTGCTCTATATAGAATTTACTGAAAAACAAACATATTTTCTTATGTTTGTTAAAAACAAATATGTTCCAAAATACCTTAACTTTCTTCAAAACAAATACAGTCCCAAATACCAAATTTAATGGAAAAACTAATCTTGCTAATAATTATGTTATTATGCCTTAATCTATTCAGATAGCCCAAATAATTGTATTGGCTAGTAAATAAAGAATATAAAAATGAGGTGATGAAAATCGCCCTTCCCTCTCTAAAAAAGTTGTGCAAAAATACCCTCTTAACGTGCACACTTCTAAAAGAAAGACCCTCTACTGATGACTGACATGACATTCTGCGCAGGTCAGCAATTGTAATTCCTAGCACGAGAACAAAAGGAGACACATGTTTTTAAAAAAGTTTGTACACTCAGGATTGAATATGTTTCAAACAGAATCTTATTTGGATGGGCAGAAAAATTATATAGTAAAATATATATATATATAGTAAAATAATCATTAGCTAAATTGCCAGAGTACCAGAGGAAAGTCCCTGAGGATTTAATTTATACAACTTGAAGGTTATGAAGAGATAGGAGTGGCCCTAGATGGCTGCTAAAATGTAGAAGGTGATGTGCTCACTTCAGTGGCTCCTTTGAAAAGGTGATTCCGGCTGTTCGATTGTTTGTTTGTTTGTTTTCACAGTATATAGAGTAAGGTCAGTATAAGCATTTAGTGTACAACATTTGAACCCTTCTAAGAGTGAAATATAAGCAGTTTTATTTGTTCCCACAGTTCTTTTCTGTATGACTATGTTCACATTAAAAACAGGAAGCTCACCACACCTCTAGCATTCTAAGAATGTATGCGTAACTTAAAAAATTTCTTGTATTTTTTATTGACACATGTATAAAATTCCTTTTATATGCTTTCCTTTCACATGCTTTCTATCACAATACTCAATATTGTTAAAAAAATCTACCATCATTTCATTTTATTTCATATATATATATGATATATGGGATATATGGGATATATATATAGATATATATATCCCATTCCTTATTAATTAACTGGTTGTTTTTCTTATAAATGCTAAATATTTCCCCCAATTTTTGGCCGTTTTCTGTCTTGGAATCTCAATGTTTAAGTAATAAAGACTTTGTATGTTCATTTCAGTTCCAAATGTTCTATTTGTAGGTGTGCTAGACATCTATTTGTCCCTTGAGATCCATGTCCCACTCTTCATACAGGTCTTGCTCAGGAGGCATACCTGGAAGGATCTCATCATGGACCCTTTGCTCTCTGACTTCTGATTTCATTCCACCATTGAGGACCCCCAGTAGGAGATTATAGAAATGGAAGACAATGGGACAGAGTAACTACCCCCTTTTTGAAACTTCACCAGGGGCGGGCTCTATCCCTTAGCTGGAGCTCTCAGCAGTTGCCCGCTCCACAAGACCCACTGTGTCTCTGCATTCTGAACAATGTTCCTTCTCTCTGCCTTTTCAAGCCCTGGATGGTTAATAATCCCTACTGTCTCTAGCCAGGTCGTTGAACTATCCCTTCTGTCTTCTACATGATCTACTCACACCCATTGCAAATAGCCTACTAATTCCTCCAAAATCATCCAATTCAGAAGGGATATCTGTTTCTTTCCGTACTTCGATGGATATAGGTCATTTTTAGTATTCTTTGTATGGCCATACATTATTAATTTTTATCAAATTAAGATCTAAGAGGGTTGCTCGCGAGGTATGGTCATATTTTATCCACCACAGTCTGCAGCTACTAGAAAATCTATCAAGAGGTTTTCAAACTATATTTTGTGTTAGAGTTATATTATTTCCTCCCAAGGGTTTAATCTAAGATTGGAGGCATGTTTATAAGACAGTCCACATACAAAAGACCAATCATTTAAAATCTGCTGCATGGTGGGATGTTTTCATTAGTATATTTCATCTTCCATTCTGTTAAAGGCCCTTTAACAACCATATATTTCTTAAGACACCATCAGAGAAAATTCAGGCTAGGTTCCTTTTTTTTTTTTTTTTTTCTAAATTCTGGAAAAGGATTTAAAAATTCTAAAATCTTCATGGCACACACACAAACACACACATACACATTTACGCAAATGTCTGTTTAGGCAAGTTTCTGATCCATGTAAAGACTGGTAATTCTTCCTTCTGTACTTGTGGGAGAACCTCCCATGTGATGTGCTTCCAGTCTGTTCCATTCCTGTGCCAGACTTCTATTCTTGTCTCCATTCTATTATTCAACTTTTTCTCCCTCCTTCCTTCTGTCAGTAATATATAAAGAAGTGTGATGAAACTTTATCCTTGGGTATGCAAATTTTTGTTCTATAAAATAACAGAAGACACATGAGATTTTCCTAGTTGGATTAATAGGTACAATGTGTTAGATATGGATCAGAATATAGTACAGGAAAGGTGATATTGTCCAAATTTCAGGCCTTTCCCTCACTGTCATTTATTTCTGGCCCACTTTTGACAATTTCTCATCGTATGATAAATTGGCCAAGCAGGGAATCTGGAGTTACAAATTTTTTTTTTTTTTTTTTAAGATTTCAGTTTTTTGACAGAGAGAGAAAGAGAGAGAGAGAAAGAAAGAGCATGTGACTGCACACAGGAGCAGGGTGGGAGGAGGCAGGGCAGAGGGAGAAGCAGACTCCGCATTGAACAGGGAGCCTGATGCCCTGCTCAATGCCAGGACCCTGAGACTATGACCTGAACAATGGCAGCCACTTAACTGACCAAGACACCCAGGTACCCCTGGAATTACAAATTCTTTTTTTTTTTTTAAAGATTTTATTTATTTATTTGAGAGAGAGGAGGTGAGAGAGAGCATGAGCGAGGAGAAGGTCAGAGGAAGAAGCAGACTCCCCATGAAGCTGGGAGCCCGATGCGGGACTCAATCCCGGGACTCCAGGATCATGACCTGAGTCGAAAGCAGTCGTCCAACCAACTGAGCCACCCAGGCGTCCCAAGGAATTACAAATTCTTAAGGCAATATTTCATGGAACTCTTTTCAGAACAAAGCCTATAAGTCAATCTTAGTTAGCATAAATGCAAATCTCATGGATGCAGGAAAACAGCTGGGCTGGATTGTTTCTAGATTATTATAATAGCTTTAACATAACTTTTCCCCTTTTATCTTCCTTTGTCTCTCTCCATTGCTATAGAGTAATCCTCCTTAAGCTATTTTTTAAAACAAACAAACAAAAATAACTGAACTCACGCTTAAGACAATTATTTCAGGATTCTTGTCCATTATTATCAGGGCAATGATTAGACAAATGATAGAGGGTAGGAAAACAGGTGACCTCACAAAAGGACATAGTAAAATCAAATTAATTTTTCCACATCTGCACACTCTTGGATCCAGGGGTAAATGATTAATAATGGCACTGGAAAGTTATTATTTAATATGATATTATAGCTAATAAATGGTAAATTTGTGAGAATGATTGAGCACAAATCCCAACTACACCATTTAAGGTACATCTTGGGCAAGACACTTATTAGCTTGCAATTTCTATTGATGTACCTGTAGAATGTTGATAATATGATAGTCCTCTAAAGGTTGTTGTGAGAATTAAATTAGAAAGTGGGGATGAACTGTTAGCATGGAATATAATGGGCTAACAAAATTGTATCATAGTTACACATTTTATATAAGATTTTAATCTTATTTATATATAGCCTGTATTGCATTACCTGAGAGGCATAATCTGCTACAAATGAAAGTCCTGAATTCATTTCTGGAAACGTTAGAAAATTAAGTTTCAGAAATATGTTATGAAACATCTTTTCAAAAAATTAAAACTGCCCCATCAAAACTCACCTACGAATAGTGATAAAAGTATGAGACTGTCTCACCCAAAAGGGTAAGGCCAATGTGGAACAGGAGCTCTGCTTCTGGCTCTCATCTGCATGACACTCAAAACTAAGTCTCAGTGGGCTTTGGCCACTTCTAGAAAAGTCTGAATAAGTTGGCCATTTTGTAAAGGACAATTATAAAGGAAATGTGTATACCATAAAGAAATGGGAAGAAATTATTTCTGACTACCAAAAACCATCAAATAGTAAACACATCAACATCATCATCATCATCATCTTCATCAATAAGCATAATAATGAACTTGCAGTCAGATGTACTTGGTTTAAATTCTACATCACTTCACACTCACTAGCTATGTGACTTTGGGCCACTTCTCAGTGTCTCATGCTATTCTTTCATTGAGTTTTTAATGATTAGCAATATTATAAGTAGCAGACTGAGTAAGATTTTTGTCATGTGTTTCAATAAAGAATGCTAAAAATGGCTCTGTAATGAATAGCCACTGGATTTCCATGAACTCCCTGATTCTCTACCACACACACGGAAGTCATCCCAAATAAACATACAGTATAAGTAAAGACTGGCTTGCTATACAAACTTGACTTTTATAAAGCTCCCCTAGCCCCCAGTTCTAACTATGTTACTGTCTTCAAACTTTAGTCACATAAAAATTCTGGAGACTCACTGTATATAAATAGCAATTACTAATGAAATTGATCTGGGAATTAATGTATATTATGTATGCTATGTATACATAATATTATATATAATGTATAATATATATAATATACAATATATATGTATAATATACTATGTATATTATGTATATTATGTATTTATGTATATTATTCTACTATCATTACTTGATGAAGTGTTTCTCAAAGGAAGGACTATATTTCAGTTGCATTTTTATTCTTTTTAAAATCTTTTTAAATCAAATCTAATAACACGGCTTGCATGGAGCACTGGGTGTGGTGAAAAAATAATGAATAATGTTTTTCTGAAAATAAATAAATTGGAAAAAAAAATCTAATACCTGCCTGGAACATCATAGATGTTTAATAAATTAATAAAAACTATAAACAATTCTGTTTGTTTTAGAAAGATAAGATCATGAGTATTCTTGAGAATAACAGACAATAAGTATGTGATGGTAATTTATATGATAGTTCATTGATGAATATTAAAACATGCCTTTATTTTAAAAACTAAAAAAATTAAAATCCATACCTGTTTTTAAAATGTAGCTGAATTATAAAGACACAAATGGAAAGCAGCACTGTACTAATTTTGGTCATAATATATTATGTTTTGAATTTCATGTACTATATTATCAGCTCCATGTGATAATGCTGTTTGTGAATATTTAGTAGCACAACTGGATTAATCAGAAGCAATTGCACTTTGACCTAAAATGATGTGCTGAAATTTTTAGAAGAGATAGAAAGAACAGCGGTTTGATAGCCACTAAAAGTGCTACCTGGAACTCTAATATTGTAAACTAATACTGCCCCAACCTTAGCTTGCTCTACTCCAGCAAAGTTATTAGCTTTCATATATTTAAGCTTCTTTAGGTTTATTAAGTGTTTATATAATTTCAACCACCCAGATGCAAAAATCTGAAGGGGCTAAACGTTAATTCCTGGTAGAAATCACTGAAATCCAAGACATGCAAAAATGTGTACAGAATGAACACAAATTAATGATTACTTAATAAAGACATTTGAATTTTTCATAATAGAAATGATCTCTAGGGATAAAATATAATAAAATAAGGGCTGGCATATCTGCTGAAAATTCTCTACTTCAATATCAGAAGTTCAAAGAGCATTAGACCTTTGACCACAAGCAGATTCAAAACAATTAATGAATTTTCAAGCACACTGTATGGGATGAATACAAATCAACACTTCCTAGATCTTCATGTACTTTAAGATAGTCCAGGGAACAATTTAGTTTATAAAATGTTTGGAAAATAGAAATACATAAATTTTAAAAAGAGCACAAGAAGATAGATAGGGGCTATCATCAAAATATTGGCGGTTCAAAATAAAACAACGCTAGTAAATTATTATTTATCACCAGAAAGATTCATGTGCTTATGTAATCAATTTTCTTAAAAGAACAAAACTGGAATTTTATGATGGTCCTTTACTTGGTGGCAGGTTCTAGGAGGCCTATAAATCTGGTAGATGTGATTCAGCTTATGTAAAAAAAACAAAAACAAGCATTAAATGAATATAATTATTTGGCTTTATTCCTAGTTTTTAAACTTGTTTCAGAGTACAAGATGTACAATTTATTTGTACAGAGTAACTTGTAAATTGCCTTTGTGGTAATAGGAAAGAGTGATTTCACAGCCTTCTAGATGATAATATTGATTGTTCTAAGATGTTAGAATTAAATTAAAGTCAACTTAAATATCAGACAACCTGTAAAACCATAAAAATCCATTATTTCTATATAAATGCAAGCAGAATCTTAATTTATAAAAACATATTTAGAATCTGTCATGTTCAGGGATTATGACTATGCTCCCTTTGTCTATGGACCCAAAGGACATACTGTTCTCTTTGTTGTGCAGTGGTGTTGACTTGCTTGCCCTAAGTCAGTTCCGTGTCCAACACTGGTTCCTTGGGGACCAGTGGGTAAATCCTCTGCAACAGCTGGCAGGGTTAGAGGCCAGCTATGTGCAAGAGAGCATCACCTAAAAACCAAAAAGTGCCTGGAACTGCCAAAGTTTGAGTTGGTTGCCAAGCAGCAACCCTGGATCTAGAAACTATTAGAAATGTAGAAGGGTTCTCCCCATGACTATTCTAAATATGCAAATAAGCAAATCTTCTCTTAGAGGTAAATCGCCACATAAGAATAAATGTTTTAAGTTAATAAGACATGTTACTATATAATATCTTGGGGAAAAGATGGTCCTAAGTGGCATAACATTATTATTACTGACTTAGTTGTTTTAGTGAGAAGTTTATATTTCAAGTATGTAAAAATGTGTGATAAAAACAGAGGCAGCAAGGGCTCTTAGGTGGCTCTGCCTTCAGCTCAGGTCATGATCCCAGGGTGCTGGCATCCAGTCCTGTATTGGGCTCCCTGCTCAGCAGGAAGCCTGCTTCTCCCTCTGCCTCTCACCCCACTCATGCTCTCTCTCTCAAAGAAATGAATAAAATCTTTAAAAAAATACATAGTGGCACCAAAGAAGAAAACATAAAGTTTGGTAAGATAAACAGTGAGAATTTAAATGAGAGCAGATAATGCATTTTCCATTCAATAAGTGCTTTAGAAAATTAATTTAAAAATAAATCCTCCATGTTTTCACAGTCTGTGATTGTGAGGCAGTATAGAACAACATGTAAGGGCACAGAATCTCAATCAGAAATCCCAAAGCTGGAGTCCTGGTTCCATCACTTGCTGTCCAGCTGTACAATCTTTGAAACTTATTTTCCTTCTCTGTGCCTGTTTCTGAAATTGTAAAATAAAAATAATATTGATACTTATCATTAAGTATCTTTATTATAAGAATGAGATGAGATAATTTAAATAAATATACTAGCCTATATCCAGTTAATACCATTTTTATTTTTATTAAATTATCATGATTAGAGTGACATCATTTTACTTTTTATGGCTCTCACTGATCTCTAATGTGAAATTAAAACAAAAGATAAGAAATATGAGCAATCATGTGTCTTTAGATTTTAAGATATCCTGCATTTTATTCCATAAAATTATATACTTTATCAATTCAGTATTTTAAAAGTAATGCTATATGGAGAAATATATTAGCATAAGCAGTCAGAGTATTATTAAAAACCAGATCTAAGAAGTACCTTTTGAGCTTTCTATTTTTACAGATGAATGAATGAAGTGATTCACTCAGGGCTCTCATTAACTTGTGACAATGCAGTTTCTGCCATAAGTTCAGCATTTATTCAACTGAATGTATTCAATATTCATTATTTCATTCAGTTATTCATTTGATCAGCAGTTCCTTATTGACATTAATAATATTAATGACACCCGGCTCTATCTCTCTGCTGCTTGTTGACAATCAATGTAGGGAATAAAATGCAAACTTAAAGGACATAAAAAATAATCAAAATTTGTAATACATATAAATTTCATTGATGTTAAAGAATGTTTAATTAGTGATCAGAGGGGTTATCAAACTAAACTTCATAGAGGTAGCAGATAATGGTAAGAGTTTAAAGCCAAGAAGGACTGTATACCATATAAGCTTCATATAGAAAATAGAGTGTACCAAGTAAAATAATATCTATGCTTCAACTAGTTATAACCATCTTGCTACTTTGCAACAGTAAAGGCTCTATTTTTGGACCTTGGCACACGACTTCCCTTTACATGAAACTCCACTGGGTGAGCCATGGGGAACACAATATGGTCATTAGCCCTGTCATGTAGGCTGTCCACGTGCATAGAGCTGTATAGCAGAACCCATATATGTTCATGAACTTAGTTCACAAGCATTTGTCACAACCCCATCTTCCCCCAAATTAGTACACTGGTTTTTATTTCAGGTACAGACAATTTAAAAACTGATTGTTATCAAGTATTTGCCCCCACATCAGCCCAAGGAAGCTGAGGATCAACACAATGAAAAGCCAGCCTCGTTACACCTGTCATTAGAAACAGTGTGCCCTTTTAGTAATCTCAATACTTTTGTAACTGTTCTGTTTCTTTCTTCCACATCCAAAGAGTACAACCTGTGACTCCTAATTGTGGTTCAATGAGTTCTTGCATCACACGTCAATAAAAGTAAGTATATATATATTTTTTATTGCATCTCCCTGTCTGAATGTTACCCCCATCTCCATTAATCATTTTAAGTCTTTGTCGTTAATTCTTTTTTTTTTTTTCCAGATTTCTTTGGGGGTCCCAGGAATGACCTCTTAACTTTTTTCTTTTCTTTATCTATACTTCCTTATTGGATGAGTTCTTCTAGTTCTGTGGGTTTAAGGATAACCAATATGATGAAGGTTTCTGAATTCATAATTCCTTGTCTGATCTCTCTTCTGAATCTCAGAAGATTCACCTGTCCAACTTCCCTCTTGCCATATCCAGCTGTCTACTTAGTATCTCTACATAGATATATAATAGACAACTCAAATTTACTTTTCTAAAGGTAAGTCATCCCTGGAATAGTGAGGGATAAGAGCAACTCAGCCTGGGGCCTGCCCTAGCTAACTGCATTGGAAAGAAGCCTATCCCAATATTTCATAGAGCCCTGGACATTTGAGTAAAAGAATGCATTTTAAAACAGAGTTTTAATTATGTCCAGAAAAAGAGTAAGGTAAATGTCTCTGTGGCCCAGCACACCATTCCATATACACCATCCATCTTCCTCACTGCAACTAGAATTAGTCATTAAAAAGGATACCAGGCCACTCAGCATTAAGAATCCTGTGAGCAGGGGCGCCTGGGTAGCTCAGTGGGTTGAGCCGCTGCCTTGGCTTGGGTTGTGGTCTCAGGGTCCTGGGATTGAGTCCCGCATCGGGCTCTCTGCTCAGCGGGGAGCCTGCTTCCCTCTCTCTCTCTGCCTGCCTCTCCATCTACTTGTGATTTCTCTCTGTCAAATAAATACATAAAAAAAAAATCTTAAAAGAATCCTGTGAGCATTCCTCACTGCAAGTCTTTGATTCAATATTGATAATAAGAAAACAACCAACTCAAAAAATGTGTGAGGATTTGAATACTCTTCACCAAAGAAGCATACAGATGATAAAGAAGCAGACAAAAGATGTTCAATATTTGTAGCCCATTATTAGGAAAATGAAAATTAAAATAACAGTGATATACCACTACACACCAAGTAGAGTGGCTAAAATTTAAAAACAAAACACAAAATAATGGACCGTTACAAGTGTTAGCAGAATATGGACAGTTGGAAGCTCTCATGAACTGTTTGGGGAATGTATAAATGTTCAAATACTTTGGAAAATGACTTTGTGGTTTCTTGAAAAGTTTGATGTACATCTAATATATGTCTCAGTCATTCTGCTCTTAGATATTTTATCTAAGAGAAACGAAAGCATATAAATACTTGTACACAAATTTCCAAAGGAGTTTTATTTATAATAGCAAAAACCCTGGAGATAATCTAAATGTTTATTAACAGGTGAAGAAATAAGCAAGTGAAGAAGTAAACTAATAGTTATGGAATTTTTATGCGATAGAATATTACTCAGCAATACAAAGTATTGTACTACTGATGCATACAACAATAGGGATGATCTTTAAAATAATCAAGCTTAGTAAAGAAGCTGAACCAGAAAAGAGTATATACATTTTATATTATTCCAATTCTAGGATGGAATGTCCACATCTAGAACAGTCAGACCAATCTAGAGTGATAGACGGCAGATCAGTACTTAGCGGGACCTGAGGGTGCTGGGCAGAGGCCAGATGGAGGAATTACATAGGGATACAAGGAAATCTTTTAGGGAAAGGTTATGTTCATTATATTAATTGCAGTAATGGTTTTAATATGTTTTTACATATATCAGAATTTACCAAATTGTATATTTTAAACATTTGTAATTTAGTTTGTCAATTATGCCTCAATACTTTTGTAAAATTATATTAAATCAGATGCTATCACTCTTCTGCTCAAAGACTTCTATTGCCTTCCCAGAATTTTTAGAATAAAATTTAAAGTACCTGAAATGAGATAAAAATTTCTACATAATCTGGCCCCTGGCGAGGGTTTCGCCTGCTTTTTATAGTCATTCTTTCCACTGTTAAGTCTATCTTGCCCTCATAATGGTCCTGAATATGGCAAATATGATTCCCATCAGGACCATCTGCTATTTCCAACTGCACACATCTTCCTTATTCACAGGAATACTCAAAAATTTTGCTTCCTTGCTTTTTAAAATTCTCTAATCAAAGGCCACCTCCTCAGAGAAGTCTTCCCCGACCACACTATTTATAGCAGCCCCCACACACTCATCATGTTTCATTCTTGATCCCATTACCCCAACTCATTTATCTCCCTGGATACTATAACTACCTGGTATTATATGAATTTGCTTATTTATTTATTGTCCATTTTCCCCATTAGAATGTGACAGCTATGGCAAAGGAGAACCCAATGTTTTGCTCAGTATTATGGCTCCATCACCTGCAATAGGGTCTAACATATTCTGCACCCAATAAAGAAACACTGACACAGTGAAAGAGGGAATGTTAAACCCTTCTCTGTACACTATTGCACTGGAATAGCTTTCCTGCCTTATTTAAAAAATTTCCTTCATTTTTAAAAATTCTTGTGATATGCTGCAGTTCTGTAAGTACTAAGACTAAAGTTTTAGAAAAACTGTAGATACTGCTCCCCACCTAGCTTTCCCCAGAGTGCAAAGGATCATGCTGAAATGAGTAGTGCAGCCTAAAATACATAGAATGTTATGGTCCCTAAAGGATATATAGTAAAAAAAAGAAATAGGATATTTTATTATTATTATTTTTTAAAGATTTTATCTATTTATTTGACAGACAGAGACCACAAGTATGCAGAGAGGCAGAGAGAGTGGGGGAAGCAGGTTCCCTGCTGAGCAGAGAGCCCGATGCTGGGCTTGATCCCAGGACCCTGAGATCATGACCTGATCCGAAGGCAGAGGCTTAACCCACTGAGCCACCCAGGTGCCCCAAAACAGGATATTTTAACCAACTTAGCCACCCAGGCGTCCCTAAAACAGGATATTTTAAAGAACCTAAGAGTTAGAAAAAAATCAATAGTAAATGACACTGAATTACATTATATACATATATGTGTATATATAATACAAAATGCCAAAGTACTCAACTAGAAGGATTTTATTCTACTATAGTCAACAAATAGTTTTTGTACATGTAGGAACAAGAAATTGTTTTCCATTACAAATAAAGCCTTACATAAAATATCATTTACTTTGTTCATACCTTTTTAACCCTCCCCGTTTTTTTACGTTTTCCCTCTTAGTACACAAAAGTAAAAGGCCTGATAAATTTAAGACATACCTAACACACTTAGTTGCATAGAACATATTAAAAAAAAAATACATACACACACACACACACACACACACATAAAATGGATGTGAAAGTAGAGAAACGAGTCTAGGTCTGTCTAAACTGTTTTAAACCATATCCCTGTAGCTCAGGCACAAAGGCAGAGCCATTTGTGTGCATGGAGAAGAGAGCATTCATTTGTTGGGCTTCAAAAGCAGAGTCCTGGTGTCTAAGTGTCCTTTAACTAGATGACTCCTGTGGTTATGCCCATTCTTTTGAGTCCTTTCCCAGCACTCTCAGCTTTCAATTGCCACTGGAAGCAGTTTAGGCTTCTTGGTGTGTTGGGTGTGCACGTGTTGAAGAAGACATAGTAGGGTTGTATGCTTATCCGAACTCAGCAAGCGGCCCTGTAGAACTGGTGTTAACAAAGTGGTTCAGTTCTGACTTGTGTTTCTTCAGAAAAGGCTGGAGGAGATCTACGTCGGCTTCCATATTGGTTTTAATTGGTAGACCCGATAGAAAAATGCCAAAGATGTATGTTAATCCTATTGCAGACCCCTGAGGCAAATGTGAGTCTTCCTCAGTTTCTCGGGTAGAAGTTTCCACCAGAGAACCAAAGCCTTCTTTGGGGCCAGTTAAAGTACTTGACAGAACAAAGCTTGGTTCTGTTTCACTCGTGCCTTGGTTAGATCCCAAAATATATTTAGCATCAGAGAGCTTTTGCATATTTTTGTAAGGATATTTTCATCATCTGTTATTGCCTCTTAGATAATATGACACATGAGAGTTTTTTTGTAACAAAATTTTTATGTAACAAAAACTGCTTCAAATTGAGAAGTAATGTATTATCAGACACCTGGTACTTTCATATTAGATACCAAAACATGCCCCAAATGTCTTTATGTACCTAATAAGGGGCTATTTTTCTTATTGAAAATGGTGTTTAAAGAGTGCTTTATGTCAGGTGATTAGCACTCTCCCAAACTGCGGTTCTCACAAATGCAAAGCAGAACAGAATTTCATTCTTTCGTTTGGGATTTAGCCTGAGAAAAATATTTCCCTGCCATAAAGACAAAAACCACAGCTGGATGGATGGAAAAAAAAAAAAAACTCATGAAATTTTAAAACCTGAAATGTATTTTAGATTACAAATTACTTCAGACATCATAAATATTCTTAATTCTCAGACCCATTAACTAATCTCTACCTCCTTTCTTAGCCCCTTTCTAATGGGAAGTGTCAGTTGCTAAATGTGGAGGAAAAAAGAAAAAGAATTCTTTAAGTCTATGGCTGAAATTTCAGAAAACTTGTTTCTTTTTCTTTTTTTTTCAATTTATTTATTTTCAGAAAAACAGTATTCATTATTTTTTCACCACACCCAGTGCTCCATGCAAGCCGTGCCCTCTATAATACCCACCACCTGGTACCCCAACCTCCCACCCCCCCGCCACTTCAAACCCCTCAGATTGTTTTTCAGAGTTCATAGTCTCTCATGGTTCACCTCCCCTTCCAATTTACCCCAACTCCCTTCTCGTCTCTAACACCCCTTGTCCTCCATGCTATTTGTTATGCTCCACAAATAAGTGAAACCATATGATAATTGACTCTCTCTGCTTGACTTATTTCACTCAGCATAATCTCTTCCAATCCCGTCCATGTTGCTACAAAAGTTGGGTATTCATCCTTTCTGATGGAGGCATAATACTCCATAGTGTATATGGACCACATCTTCCTTATCCATTCGTCCATTGAAGGGCATCTTGGTTCTTTCCATAGTTTGTTTCTTTTTCTTAAACTTGCTTCAGGTTTTTAATATTTGCTTTATGGAAGAAAATATCATTCTGTTATATAAATCCAACACTCGATACTCTATTCTACATAGAATTTAATAGCATTTTGATTTTTTCATTTCTTTCCTCTTGAAATGTTTACATGTTAAATATTTGTTCATGTCTCAACTACCTTATACCCCTTACAGCACACTGAATGATAAATAGAGTTCATCCACTTGCTCTGTGTGATACATCACAGAGACGCCTTGTTGAGTCACCACTGCTGAATAAGAGAACGACTAAAGAAATGGACACTACGGACCAGTTCACTGCACAAGCAATTATTCACACATTATGGAGGCTGATGACTATATATAAAAGATTCAGTATGATGAAAGGGACATCATCCCTACTCCTGACATTTCCGCCAGGCAGAATGGCAGTACTGTATGTGTGATACGAATGATAGAATGGTCAGTTCAAAAAGCACCACATGCTTAATCAAAACATTAACCTAAAAATCCATGGACTCAGAAATCTGCCCCTCCTTTTAAAAGCCTTGAAGAACACTATTCAGTACTTAACAACTAAAATAGTGTAAGAGATAATCATATACAATTTCCTACGATGGCGCTCGTAATAAATTCTGAGGAGGAAATAGTTTTCTCTTAGAACAAGTATTGTGTTATACATAATCATTTAAACTTCTTTTATGTGCTAATTTTCAGAGATAATTTTTACTTCACACTTTCATATTAAGATTAAAGTACATTTTCTTTAAAATATGGCAACAATCATTATTTCAGGACTTCACAAAGTCTTGTGTAAAAAGCCTATTGTTCTCATTATGCATCTTAGGGTGGAATCTAATTCCCTTTGATGTACCATTCTGCACATAGGTCAGTCACAATATCTGAATGATGGCAAAAGATACAATAAATTGTGATTCTTCTTCTTCTTCTTCTGGTTGCAATTACATTTTGCCGTTTACTTACCATTATGTAAATTAACTGATCATTACAGGCATGCTTCATGATTGAACTAGCCTTGATTCACAATCAGTTAAAATGAGAGACTTTTTGCTCATTATATACCAGCTGAGTAAGCTTAACCACTGTAGCCTTTGATCAAGACAGATGGCATTGTAGAAACTAACCACCTGTGTCCACCCCTGCCTGCTGCCCCCAGGTTACTATGCTCTCACCCTACTTCCTTCAGTGCAGAGTGCATTATATGGTTTGGTTCCAGTACAGGTCCTGTTTCACTGATTGTGGATCAGAGACAAGGATGGTTTATTACTCAGAGCACCTGCAGTAGTCAGAGTATGGGTATCTGTGCTTGTTCTCCATGACCCAGTTCACACTGGGTAATAGCGTGGGAGCCAGCTGATGTGCTTATACTGAGTGGACTGGTCACTGGAGAGAAATCCTGAGCTATGGGAACCCAAATCAATTGTAATGCACACCTGCTTCATGCTGTAGAGGGAGACACTACCTTTCTCTTCCAAAGCTCTTCATTATATAAACCTCTATGGAAGATGTTAAAGAGCACAGTGCCTCTGCAAGCAAGATAGGCAGAAATGCAAGAGATTCATACAGAATTGTATTCTAACATTAATTCCACTTGATGTAATGCATGCAGTTGTCCTCCCTGAGCATGTAAATAGTAGAAGGAAGAAATTCTAAAGCAGGTGGTTCATAAAGAGCTATGCATCTTGCTACACAAGAGCTACCAAAGGACACGTAGTGGCAATCAGAGAAAAAGATTTCCATGTCACCTACTGTAGAGATAAGCCTTCTAACAAATAACATTTGTCAGTGTAGACAGTTCCTGTCTTCCTCGTAGACCCTTCAGATTGTCCTTTTGTGAACTATCTTCTCTTTGGTTCTTTCTGGCCATGGTGTTCTTTTATCAACTACTCTACATAACGGAGGGTATGGTGTAGAACACACTGCCCAGGACTCAGAACACTGGATTCTAAACTCAATTCTTCAATATACTAGTTATGTGATCTTGAGTAAGTCATCCAAAATCACTCAGTCATCATTTTCTTCTCTGAGAAATGAGAAGGTCAAATTTCCAACACTGTTTTGTTCCCCAATTACTTTTTACTTGTGGTTCCACGGTTTAATTCCTCAGGTTTGTTATTGATGTGTGTCTGCATGTATGCATGAGGGAGTAGAGAATGACAAAGAAGGAGAGGGGAGACTGGCAGGTTAATTTGCCTTTAATGTTGTCCTTAATTTGACCCCTAAGGAAAACCCAAATCCCCATTTATTTATTGAGTACTAATTACTCAATATATTGTAAAAAATTGTCAAATAGAAAATTTTCAAGAAAAGGTCTATTCTGGCCAGTCATGGCCATACTACATATATTAGCTTGATCATGCTATTTAGTCTTCAAAATAACCCTGGCAGATTGGTGTACTTCCTGTCACCTCTATGGTACAGAGAGGATTTGTACTGAAGGCAGACATGGGTTCAGATCTTGATTCTTCTGCTTGGTAACACAATGATCTTAGATAAGTTCCTTTTTTTTAAATCTTTGCTTTCTCATTTAAAGAAGCTGAATAATAATCTGTATTATAAAGCTCTTCTGAGAATTACAGAAGGTTTAATGGAAACTAGTACATACTTGATATAAATAAAATGTAAACATTTTTTACCTCTCTTTAAAAAAATTAGGAAACTTAATATCAGAGTGTTTAAGTGACTTGCCCACGATCACACAGCTGACAATTTGTGTCAGTTTCCCTCCAAAGTCACAGATGTTTCCTGATAGACATGTGTCTCACAGGAAGGCTGGGATGAAGAGTATGATAAATGCATGCTTTCTTTAAGCATCCCTCATCTCTCAAGCCAAGCACCTCAGGGAACACAAGGCAATGTGGGCTGTGTTAGAATATTATTTCTAATTATATTAAATTTTTTAAATGTTTTCTTATGGTAAATTTATATTACATAAAATTTATCATTCTAACAATTTATAAGAGTACAATTCAGTGGCACTTTCATAATGTTGTATATTTATTTTCTATTTCATCCTTTCAATTTTCTATTTTTGTATATACTTATAATCTACATAATAAGTTAATATAGCAGTATAAGCATTTTAAATTATTTGTCAAAATATAGGCACACTGAGGATGTGCTTACAAATCTTTTATGACGGGTGCATGACTGAAAATCGTGATCCTCTACCAAGTCCACCAAATGAGCTGAGTTCTGCGACTACACTCTTACCTCCTCTCATTCCTCTTCCTTAGGCTTGCCATGAGTACTGTGAGTTAAACAAACATGACAGTCAATTAACAGTCCTAAGAGGGATTAACCTTCTGTAGCTGAAGGATTAGGAGTTGTCACTTTACAAGGGAAGGGCTGAGACAAAGAAAATAAGTGCTGCAATTTCAAGTACAGGTTAGCTGCCCCAATCCTTTCCTTCCATGGAAACTATTCTAGTTCTTTCCAATGGGGAAAGAAGGGAAATCATTGAGCTATAGAAAGGAGAATCTGTGCACTAATTACAGGTCCTTCTGCTTGTAGGAGTTGTATGGTTTAGTAAACAGTTCACTTACATTATCCCATTCCATCTTAAAGATTTTATTTATTTATCAGAGAGAGAGAGGGAGAGAGAGCGAGCACAGGCAGACAGAATGGCAGGCAGAGGCAGAGGGGGAAGCAGTCTCCCCGCAGAGCAAGGAGCCCGATGCGGGACTCGATCCCAGGACCCCGGGACCACCACCTGAGCTGAAGGCAGCTGCTCAACCAACTGAGCCACCCAGGCGTCCCTATTCCATTCCATCTTGAAAAAAATTATTTATTTGTTTTTTAGAGATTTATTTTAGGGAGAGAGAGAGAAAGTCCATGAGCAAGCGTAGCGGCAGAGGGAGAGAGAGAAGGGAAGCCGACTCCTTTGAACAGGGAGCCTAACCCAGGGCTGGATCTCATGCCCCTGAGGCCATGACCTGAGCTGAAGCTAAGATTCAGATGCTTAACCAACTGAGCCACCCAGATGCCCCTCAAAAATTTCTATTTTAAAAATGAGTTCACTGAAGCCAAGAAGGATAAATAATTTGCTAATCTCTATACAGTAAATGAGGACTAGAGGAAGGACTGAAATTGCAGTGTTACATTGTTTTTCTGCCTGCAAGCTAGTTATCTACCCTCTACACAACAGCTGCATCTACATAAGATGCTTGACAGACTCATGGGGGACAAGGTGGTCAGAGCCTGATCTTCCCTGTGGCAAGAAGGCAAGTATTGTAATGATTCTTGAACTTCATTCAGAATCAGAATCAATTGGAGATTTTCATGAAAAATACAAATTTCCAGGACTGTAATGCTAAATATTTTGAATCCATAGATCTAAGGTTGTAGCTAGAAAATCTGTATTTCAAAACATGCCCCAAGTGATTTTGTTAGGAGGCAGCTGTGTGGCTGGCTTTTAGATAAAGAGTACATGGATGGGACAAAGTGCTATTTTAAAGCTGATAATAGTTTCTATTACATATTGGCTGGAATTAGACCCTTCAAATGATTGAAACTAGAAATTTGGCCTTTGAAAAATCAAAATATTTTCTGAATTTTAACGTGGAGATTGATGAGCTTTTTAAATAAAGCTAAGACAAAAAACGTATATACTCATTGTAAATGAATAATCTTTGGATTAATAGAAATTTGCATCTTTTATATTTTTTGTTATTCTATTAAATCATATAAATTAAATATGTCTCTAGTTCAGAATGAGTCCTCAAATAGTATTATGTTTTGTCTAAATATAGTTCCTTACTTGGACTCCAATGACCCAATTTTTTAGGTTCAAAACTTTAGACTTTGAGGCATGTGTTGTTTCTTCTAATGACTAATGACTATCTTTTGATCTTTAGAGAAAACCAGACCACTCCATAGATATAGGAATGAGGTCTGGGCTGGGAGCGAGATTTCCTCTGATGGAAAGAGATGCCATTTCCAACCACTGGGCTGGAGCAGGAAGGGCTGGGCCTTGTTCTGGGGTTGAGAAGAACCCTCTTCACAGATAGTGTTAAAGAGAGAGTTGCATTTTGGATCCTGAGAAGAGAGAACAATGTCAAAGACAATTCTAATTAATGGGACAGAAATTGCCCTTAAAACATGGTAGTAGGCTAGGAGCAATGGAGAGAGATGGCCTCACCTCTGGGAACATTTTTGGCTAATGGGCTCTAGGAAAAATAGATAATCTTCAGTTTAAAGTTATGTATCTTTTTTTTTCTTCCTTGATAACATCAATTGCCAAGATCTGAGTAAAAAATATGACAGCCTTACATTTTCTTTGCTTTGCAGAAATAGTAGAAGGATACATTTCTTCCTTTGTATGGAAGCAGACTGATGAGAACTTCAGTCTGATCCTGAGCCAGCAAGTAATCTTCACTCTAATGTCTTTCTAGTCACCATGCTCCACTACCTCATTCATTACCCTACTGACATTTCCAATAACATCTTTGGGACTGTTAATGTAGGCATTAGCTCCATGGGGATCCCTTATGAGAAATTCTCATTTACTCCATTATCCCGGAGAGCAATTGCACTGTACTGAGAGAAACAGATGGGAATAGTTTGGATTGGATAGCTCAGCTAGTAAAAATTCAGGACTAATAAAGTCAAGGTCAGAAGATTGTTCTCTATGGTAATCAGGGAGCAATTAACTTAGAAAGAGAAATAATTTTCCAAAAGCAGTGATTAAAGCTACATCCTAGCCAATGACCGCTGTCATCGTGAAGCCCAGGTGAGAGAATAAGGATGCTTAATCTGTCCATCAACGGACTCATTAGTCCAAAATGACATACTAATGCCTGTGGGTGCCTCTGACAAGTCTAGACAGGAAAGAACAATTAAAGGCAAGAAAAGAAAAAGGAGAAATAATAGAAGAGCATTCAAGGATTACGTGTGTTTCTGAGAGAGCAAAACTATAATTTATAAGACGAGTAGGATGGTGACCAACTGCACACATTTCATACCTGCAGGGAGAATACTTTAGGAATTCTGCAATGCAAATACTTTATTATGATGACCTGCTTTTACTCAAAATGGAGCAGAGAAACCACTCAAAAATTACATCCAGTTGATGGATGTGACACCTTCACGTATAGGCCAGCTGGCATGGTTATAGGTTCAGCTCCAGTTAAAAGGAATTTCTTTAGGACATGGACTCTGGAGCAGTATTCAGAAGAGATAATTTAAATATATGAACTAAAAATAAAATTCTCTCTGTGTGCATGTGTATAATTATTACAGGTTTTGAATGAAGAACTAAAGGGAAAGAAAATTATTTGAACCAATGTTTAGATTATTAGTGCAGAGCCAGAGGGACTGAATCAACCACTTGACCTGTACGGGAAAATGTGAGCTATTTCTGGAAGATAAATCAGAAGGGTAAGACCCTTTCTGCACTTAAAAATGGCTTATTTACATATCTCTAGTTCATCTATTTTTAGTAGTACTTCCTTTGAGAAGATTTCAGTGGGAAGACCAGGGTGCTATGGGTGATAAATACTATTTTCATTTAGTTTTGTCCCATTGATCTTTTTCTTTTACAAACCATTTGCACTCATGACACACACATACTTGGGTGGTTAAACATATATGACTTAAGCAGACATTACATCAAAATTATTCTGGTGCTTTAACCCAAAGAGGAAAGGTATACTGTAGGAAATAAACATCCTGTTATGTTTACCTATTGCTATTTTAAGTGTAGTTTTAAAGCATGTTCATGCAGAGCTTATCTTCTCTTAACTGCAGAAAAATAAAGCAATAGCCTTTAAACAGTAATTTGACTCATTCTAGAAGGACTATTGAGCAGAGAGAACAGAGGCGGAGGACAATCTTGAATCCAGAAGGAAACAAATGGACTCTGGAATGCTGTCTAATGTTGTGAATTCAGCAGAGATTCAAAACAAAGATTATGAAATTATCTGATGTGGCTTCAAAGTAACCAGAACTATTTCAGTGCTTTTACTTATTTCCCTGGCTCTCACATGCTAGCCACAGAGAACAGATGAGAAGACACTTGTTGATCAAAATTTCCAACAATCTACAGACTCTTTTAAGACTAAGCCAAATGAACAGGGCCAGGCAAATAAAATGGGGTTTAAGAGAAATGTGATACTGAGGCTCTTATCACTGTGGTTGATTATGGTAATGTTAATGTATAAAGAAAGTGGATACAGATTATCACACCTAATTTGCTTCTCTGTTTAAATAGATTTAATTACAATAACAACAGAAAGATGACACACCATCTTTCATAAAGAAATGCTAAACAATTTGCTGAAACTGGTAATCTCTCTTAGACTTTGAAAAATTATAGCAAAGTAAGTACCCAGAAGCTAGTGCTGAAATACACAGTTTGTATCACAACTAAACTCTCAATTGTGTAAGAACACAATTGAGCTTTGGTTGAGTCTGTGCAATAGGTCACCTTAGTTGTAGTGACAAGTATATCAAATAGAAATGTTCCATAAAATATCAATTTAGCTTTAGAAACTGACTCCTATTTTCAAATAAAATTCTATTCTATGAGCAGGTGTTGGAGCAGTTTTCAAAGTGACTGTACTTAACTCATTCTCAAAAAGAACTGACTGACTCATTATTATGGCATTTTTGTTTTGGTGGTTGTTAGGAAAAGAAGATGCCAAAAATCCATTGGGTAAACTTTTCATGGCATCTTCTTTGTATTATCATAACAAAGTATTTTTTTTTCCTAGAGAACAATAGGAAATAGACAGCATCTTACTTTGTTCAGGGTGATGTTTCTCATATTTCAGGTGCAGTTATCATGACACTTCATATACCCCATGAATGACATGGAAAGAAACATATCTTTTTGTTGGCAAATGTGTGAGAGGCCAAATGAGTAAGATATAAAAGTACCTAGAAAATACCTAACAAATGAGAAAGTAATATTTATAGAACATTTCCTCCCTTGATTGTTCATTGCTTATATTACAATTGAAAGCCAAGTAACAAATTGGTCCATTATACTTTTTTGCTCTAAAGTAAGAAATAATTATCCTTTTATGTTTGTGCATATATACTGCCATATTTCACTAAGGATTATGACAACTTATCAAAATATATGAAAGACAATAAAATTGAAATAAAATTGAACCAGAAAATATGTTTATAGACTGAATAAAACTAGAGACAAAGAGAACATAATAAATTATGAAAAACAGAATTATGTTCCTATACTTTTTTCCCTCACTAATTAGTGTATAGCAGAAAATTAGGTTCTGACCTTCCAAGTGACCAAAGCAAATAAATAAATAAATAAATAAACAAATAAATAAATAAATAAAACCAGTTCCAAATTTTGAATACCAATTAAAAAATACATAGCAATTTTAGAATCTCAGAAATGACACTATTTTTTGGTAATACTGAGGTTCAAAAAATTTTGCATGGCTTATTTTTCAAGGGACATAGTAATGTAGTGGGTAATGTGCTCATTCACATGCAAAAACACAGTGGGGAATGAAATTCTGGGAAGATGCCAAGAATCTGTCTTCCACCTACACAACAATTACTCTGGCAGAATCTGTCTGACAACTATTTTGGAATTCTAGAGTCTATTGAAGGCTTACAATTTCCAGGGAAAGGCTTGAAAGGTAAATTTTGGTCAATTTCAACTCTTATTGCAGTAGCAGCAAGGCAGCCCCCACATCCAGCTGTGTGGCAGTTGACTATGGATGTATTTTGGGAACAGTCTGTAGGAGCCAGGATAAGCAAAAAGAACCCTGTCCTCCTAATACTATCAACACAGTAAAAAGGCAACTCAGAATGGGAGGAAATATTTGTAAATTACAAATCTGACAAAGGATTTATACCTGGAATATGTAGAGAAGTCCTAAACTCAACAACAAAAAATCTGATTCAAAAATGGGCTGAATGCAAGCTGGTGCAACCACTCTGGAAAACAGTGTGGAGGTTCCTCAAAAAACTTAAAATAGAGCTACCCTATGACCTAGCGATTGCACTACTGGGTATATATCCTAAAGATACAAACATGGTGCTCTGAAGGGGCACATGCACCCGAATGTTTATAGCAGCAATGTCCTCAATAGCCAAACTATGGAAAGAACCTAGATGTCCATCAACAGATGAGTGGATAAAGAAGATGTGTTATATATACACAATGGAATACTATGCAGCCATCGAAAGAAATGAAATCTTGCCATTTGTGACGACGTGGATGGAACTAGAGGGTATCATGCTTAGCAAAATAAGTCACTCGGAGAAAGACAACTATCATATGATCTGCCTGACATGAGGAAGAGGAGATGCAACATGGGGGGTTAAGAGGGTAGGAGAAGAATAAATGAAACAAGATGGGATTGGGAGGGAGACAAACCATAATTGACTCTTAATCTCACAAAACAAACTGAGGGTTGCTGGGGGGAGGGAGTTGGGGAGAAGGGGGGTGGGGTTATGGACATTGGGGAGTATATGTGCTATGGTGAGTGCTGTGAAGTGTGTAAACCTGGTGATTCACAGACCGTACCCCTGGGGATAAAAATATATGTTTATAAAAAATTAAAAAAAAATGGGCCAAGGACTTGAACAAACATTTCTCCAAAGAAGTTATACAAATGGCCAAAAAGCACATGAAAGGATGTTTAAAATTACTAACCAATAGGTAAATGAAAACCAAAACTACCATGAGATATCAATTCAACCATGAGATAGCCACCAGTCAGGATGGTTACTATCAAAACACCAGAAAAATTAGTGTTGACAAGGATGTGGAGAAATAGGAACACTGTGCAATATTGATGAGAATGAAAAATTGTACAGCATCTGTGTAAAACAGTATGGCAATTCCTCAAAAATATTAAAAGTAGAATTATTGTAAGATCCACTAATTTCACTTCTGGGTATACACTAATAATAGGAAGTAGGTCTTGAATATGTATTTGTATACCCATTTTCATAACAGCATTATTCATAATAGTTAAAATGTAAAAGCAATCTGAGCATCCACTGGTGGATGAATGAATAACAAAAATGGTATGTACCACAACAGAATACTATTGAGCCTTAAAAAGGAAGGAAATTCTGTCATATGCTACAACATGGATGAACCCTAAAGACATTATGATACGTGAAATAAGCCAAAATAAGCAAAAAGACAAATGCTGTGTGATTCTACCTCAGAGTATTTAAAATCACAGAGACAGAAAGTAGAAGGAGTTCTCAGTGACTGGGCGCTTAAGGGATGGGTTGTTATTGTTTAATGGGAATAAGTTTTAGTTTTACAAGATGAAAAATGTTCTGGAGATGGATGGTGGTAATGGTAGCACAACACCTCAAATCTAATACAATTGAACTGTATACTTAAAAATGGTTAAGATGGTAAATTTTGTGTTACATAAATTTTCCCAAGATAAAAATATTGGAAAAAAAGGTCACAAATACAATATCTCAATGAGGCCATGATACCAGGACAGACATTGTGAACGCACTCTGTTGGTAAGTGGACATGCTGACTCCTGACATGCAGCTCTTAAAAAACTTGGTACTGACCCTTCTCATCCCCTAACCCTTTCTGCTCAAACACTAAGAATGTCTAATCAAAACCGACATTCTCCAGTTGCTCCTCCCAGCAACATATCATGAGAAAACACCCAGGAGCTAGTCATGTGAAAGCAAGTTAGCATCCTGCATGGATGACATTGCCTCTTCTCCTCTAAGGAGTGGAAGAATTTCTTCTCATCGTAGAGAAGCTGAGTTGATAGGAAGCTGGAAATGTTGAGCCCTGCACTCTCTAATTCCTGTAAATCAACTTTATTTATTTTTTTAAAGATTTTTAATTTATTTGACAGACAGATCACAAGTAGGCAGAGAGGCAGGCAGATAGAGAGAGGAGGAGGAGGCAGGCTCCCTGCTGAGCAGAGAGCCCAATGTGAGGCTTGATCCCAGGACCCTGGGATCATGACCTGAGCCGAAGGCGGAGGCTTCAACCGCTGAGCCACCCAGGTGCCCCAATCAACTTTATTTTTTATAGCAACTGGAGATTCACAGAAAAATTTAGCAGAATTTATATATACTATTTATACATACAGAATATATAATTTTAGTATTATTTTATATAATTTATAATTTTATCGTAATATTATATAAATATAATTTACGTTTACATATACTTCTTGATTCCACACATGCACAGCTCCTTTAGCATCAACATCCCACACCAGAGTGGTACCTTTCCTAAAATGGATGAACCTTCATTGACACAGCATAATTACTCAAAGCCCATAGTGATGCGGGGCTTGATCCCCAGGACCCTGGCATCATGACCTGAGCCAAAGGCAGAGGCTTTAACCCACTGAGCCACCCAGGTGCCCCAGCTTATTTCTTTTTAGCACTGAATAATATCTCATTGTCTGGATATGCCACAGTTTATTTACTTAGTTGCTTACTGAAGGACATTTTAGCTGCTTTAACATTTTGGCAATCATAAATAAAGCTGGCATAACCATCTTTGTGCAGGATTTTGTGTGGACATAAGCTTTCAACTCATTTGTGTAAATACCAAGGAGTGCGATTGTTGGATAGTACCATAAGAGTATGCTTACTTTTGTAAAAAAAAAAAAAAAAAAAAAAAAAAAAAAAGCCAAACTCTCTTCCAAAACAGCCATAACAGTTTGTACCCCCATCAGCAATGAAGAGAATCCCTGTTGCTCACACTCACTTTCTGCTCTCCATTTTTTGCTATCTCCAATTCCAGCAAAGTCCCTTCACCTCATGAGCCTTCGTCCTCATCTTTGTACATCAGCAGTAGGAGAGTTTGGTAGACTGAGGTTTTTTACTCAGAGATCGAAAACTAAATAAGGGCACAGATCAAGAGAGATTAAGGATACCATTAAAAATGGTTTTGGACTATGAGCATATTTTAAAAGCTGGGTGAACTTGATTAACACTTTCCAGTATCACACCTTGCTAAAGTAAAGGAAACAAAATTCAGTCTGTCAATAATGCAATCTAATAGGAGAGACTCATATAATCTGCAACATTAAAGGATTAAACTGTTGGTATCATGAGGAAATGGAAAAATTTCATCTCCTTTCAGGGGACTATAAAGAAAATTTCTTTCATGAAGCATAGCACTTAGAAGAGAGGAAAAATACTTTCCACAGAGAATTTGTAACCATAGGTAGCCTGAATTCACATTACATGGCTGGACCAAAATACCTCAAGCTGAGAATTTATTTTAAAGTGATCTCAAGCTGGTAGTGCCCTGAGGTACTGGCAGAAGCAAATATAAATTTTCTCTGATGGAACCTACTTTTAAAACAATTCCCACAGGTAAAGTTCCGGGATATATGAGCTCACAGTCAAAACTCAAAATGCACAAGAAAACAAGGTATCACATATGAAAGCCAACAAATTAACTGAAAGTGAATTTGACATACAAAGGCTTCAAACTGTGAAAGTGTGGGACAAGCAATATGTTCAAAATGTTTAATAAAATAAATTAGATAATTCAATAAGAGTCAATAAGACAATTCTATTAAAATTATTAATAAGAATCTAAGATGAACCAAATTAAACTGCTAAAACAAAAATGATTTAATAATCACTTTTTATTTTGCTAAATTTATTCCTGAGTACTTTATATTTTTATGTCATTATAAATATTAATTTTTTATTTTATTTTAAAATTATTTTTGTGAATAAATAGTTTGGTTTTTTGGTTTTTTGTTTTGTTTTGTTTTTGTTTTGTTTTGGTAATTTGACCTTGTAATTGACTTTTCTAGCTGTACTTACTCATTTCCCTATTCTGTTTTAGGATTCCTTAGGATTTTCTATGCAAACAACCAGGTCATCTGCAAATAAAATCCGTTTTGCTTCCTGCTTTCTGATTTTTATAACGTTTATATTTCTTTTGCTTGCCTTCTTGCTCTGGCAAGGACCTCTAGTAAAATGTTGAGTAGAAGTGATGAGGACATTCATCTTTGACTTTTTCACATCTTAGGGAGTTCTGCCTTCTCAATTATGTATAATGTTAGTTGTAAGTATTTGTAGATGGTTTTTATTATTGGGGGAAATCTCTTCTCTATTCCTAGTTTGCTGAGAGTCTTTATTATGAATAGTTATTAAATTCTGTCAACTGTACCTTTCTGAGCCTACTGAGTTAGGATATGATGTGGTTATACAGCTTCTTGGGGACTGTTTTGTGAAACCAGTCAAGCTGGAGCACTTAACAATGACTAACTCAATATTACATCCAAATATTAGTTTTCCATCCCTCCCTATCTCATGCATTTTCCCCCTCACTCTTGTTTCTTGTGAATGAATTGTCTTGGACTATTCTGTTGCCTAGAGATGCCAGGCTAAAGCACTTTGTAACTACTAAAGACACTGAATCAATAGCTAAAAATATTTTACAAAGAGATTACAAGACCCAGGTGGCTTCACCATTGAGTTCTCCCAAATTTTAGGGAATAAATAATTTCGAGCATGCACAAAGTCCTCCAAAGGATAACAAAAGATGATTCAGTCTCATTTTATGAAATTAGCATAACTCTGATAACCAAACTAAAATATTTAAGAGAAATAAGTTAAATGACAGTCCACTTCATGAACATAGATGCAAAATTCTAAACAAATACTAAAAATACATAAACATAGATGCAAAATTCTAAAATACTGGAAATACTAGAAATCCATAGATATGGAAAACTAGAAATCCATAGATATGGAAATCCAAATCCATAGATATGGAAAAATATGAATAAAAAACCTGACACATCTGTAGTTTTTTTGGTATGTTAGAGTATATTAAATTTAGAAAAATAATTTATATATTTCAAGACCTTAATAAAAATTTAAGGATAAAAGTAACATATTTATCCTAAAAGATGTAGAAAACATTGATACACCTCAGCATCAATTCAACATAAAAATTCTTTGAAAAGTAGGAACTAATGGAACTTCCTCTAATATAAAAATAGTCACAAAAAACCTAGAACATATTTCTAATATACTAAATGCATAATGCTAAAAGTATTTTTTTTCAAGATTAAAAACAAAACATGGATGTCAGCTGCCACCACTTGTATATAATACTGTTGGCGTCTAAGCCATGCAATAGGCATAACAAGAGAAATTAAAAAGCACAACAGAGGAGAGGAAGAAAATTAAGCAGCCATTTCTTTTTTTATTTTTTTTTAAGATTTTATTTATTTATTTGTCAGAGAGAGAGGGAGAGAGAGCGAGCACAGGCAGACAGAGAGGCAGGCAGAGGCAGAGGGAGAAGCAGGCTCCTTGCCGAGCAAGGAGCCCGATGTGGGACTCGATCCCAGGACGCTGAGATCATGACCTGAGCCGAAGGCAGCTGCCCAACCAACCGAGCCACCCAGGCGTCCCAGCAGCCATTTCTTTTTAGAGGATGTAAACTTATACAGAAAAATTCAAAATTATTTACAAAGGATTATTAGAATTAACTAAGAAAGATTTAGAAAAATATTTCTAGATACAAAATCAACATACAGTAATAAAATGTAAATTTAATATGTACTACCAAAAAATCATAGTCCATGATGTAAGAGTAGATTTCATATCAGGTGAGCAAGTGCTTTATGAGAAAATTATAAAATTTTATTAAAAGATAATAAAATACTTAAAAGAGTAGAGAAATACACTTGATCTTAATGACTGAAAGATCCATTATTTAGGGATATTATCTCTCAAGTCTATATATAGATTTAATGTAACTTTGTCCTCAGTTGCTTCATCTTCAAATATTTTGGAGAGCATCATAAATGCTATGTAGGTCTTAAACATTATTATTATAAGAGGGAGCAAAAAACAAATCAAATGGGATACAATGTTTACAGAACATATAATATACACAATATTAATATACAGAATATTCATAGAACACCTAAAATTTTTCTTTCCATGTATTCTTTAAGTATGTACACACATACACAAATATATATACATATACATATATATGAATGTACATCTATATGTATACATTTGCATACACATGTATATGCATACATATATGTATATACGTGTATGCATATATTTATATAATGCATGTGTGTATGTATATATGTTCATATACATATATGTACACATACATATGCATATACATATGTCTATATGTATATGTGTATGTGTGTATGTGTATACATACATGTACATATGCACATATGTATACATATATGTATATACATACACATATGTATGCACACACATGTATCCATACATATATGCATGCATATACATGCATGTGCATATGTGTACATGTGTGTATGCACATGTATCTATGTGTATATATACATGTATATGTATATATGTGTATATATACATATATTAATATATATATATATACATATATTTTTGCAGCTACTGATTTAATAAACAACAAAATAAGATAGAATGACTCCTTTAAACTAAAACAGTCTCTCAGATTTCTTCTTATGTAAGGATATTATGTTTTCAAATTTTTTTAATTCAACATTTTAATTATTTAGTGTTCAGGGAAGTGCATTTTCACTGAGCTTGCTAATTACTATTTTCTTTTCCGGTTTGAATCACCATGGTTCCATTTTCATGAAGGGTCATAGGCTACAGAAGAAGAAAGGATGTTGTTACAAATACACTCCACAGACCTGAGGATGGAGGATGGGGAAGCCCTAGTAGGTTCTAACCCTTGAACTTGAGACTTACTAGTTCATATCTACAATCCATGGCTGGGAGACACACAAAGAGGAGCTGCAAAAGTACTTCCATTAAGAAGGTCTCTGAGATCTTGAAGTAACACTGTTTCCCTACTGAAAAGACAGAGTGTAACAAAGACAATGAATGAGTGAGAAGGTCTCTCTTTCCTCCATTATAGTTATGATGCAACCAGACAAGGCAATGTTGTTATGACTGATATTTGCTGGTTTGGGAATATGAGCAATATTACTCTTTGCATGGATATCTGTGTTATTGTGGTAATGCCAGCACTAACAGCGATGGCAGTAGAATGGCAGGTATTGCTTAAGGGACACGGAGTAGAGGGTTATTTGTAAGCAAGTGAACAAAAATTCCAAGGACTATCAGAAATAACTGGATGTTTTGGTTAAGACTATTTTGGTTATGAGGGACAGAAAGCCCAGTCTGATTTGCCTGACTCATAACTGGATGGTCCAGATGTTGAACTGCTTTCAAAGTTCAGAGTTGTCATTAGGAACAGGTTGCTCATCCTTTTGTTGAGCTCTGTTCTCCTCCATGCCTGGTTCCATTCTTAGACTCCAAAGAGCTATAATAGTTCTAGATAGCCCCAGCCTTGCATTCTTCTTGGCTCAAGTCCAACAGAAAGAAAGCTTTCCTCTATCTTTATATACTCAACTAAATCTCCACCCAACTGTTTAGGTCTGTGTTGTGGGCACCACTCCTACAGCCAGGGCTGGAGCCTCTTTCAGATGACATGAACCATGGGTGAAATCCAAGTTTATCTAGCAGTAAACTCTGTGGCTACACTACAAGATAACAGGAAAAAAAGTTGGGAGGGAAGCCAACAAATATTTACCCTATAGGATGAAATCTGTACATCTAGACAAGCTGGATTTTTGAGATAAGATAATATACCAGTGAACAAACCGATCATTACTGATAATATGACACTATTGATAGTGAAAGGCTGACAATGTCTGGATTCCTCAGATTACTGGCTGCAATCTGGAAATGATCTTTTGGGAAAATTAGGTCAATTCTTTTCATGCCATCCACTTCTAACACCTTGAACTCACAAGGGCCCAACTCTGAAACTTCACATTTAGAATTGTATTTCTTTGGTTAAAACCTATTGAAGACTTTCTGCCTACATAAAATGTAAAATGTCATATCCCACTTATACAGAAAAAAGAACATGTTTTTCAGTAGCATTGATATTAGAAGGAAAATAGAAGTGGGTAAAGAAGCAGAAAGGGAAAGCAAGATCTCAAGGATAAACTCTGAAATTCTGCCTCCATTCTCATGATCCCCTTTATTTTTACACAAGTGGTTTTCAAGCAGGGTGATTTCTCTCTCTTGGGGTGGAGATTGGGAGGATTTGGTCATGTTTGGAGAAATTTTTGTTTTTTCTGAGTAGAGGTGTGGTGGTAGGGTTATTGGCATCTAGCAGGTGGAGGCCAGGGATGTAAAATATCCTACAATGCAAAGGAAAGCTCCTCACGACAAAGAGTTATTCTGCCCAATATGTCAATAGTATTGCTGTTGAGGAACCCTAATTTACACTTACAACCAACTTTCCAGATCAATAAATGACACTGAGATTGCTGTTCTCCACTGGCTAGTTGATAGCAGTTAGGAAGTTATCTATTACAGTTAATGAGGTTTTTGTCTTTCTTTCAAATATGCTGCATGATGGGCTAGTGCCCTGTGTGACTTATATTTCTAACAGCAGGTACAGATTGCTGCATTAGCCTACCTGAGAAGTTAGGGTTGGCAGACACAAGCTTAAGCAGACATCACATGACAATACTGGGCCTCTTGTTTTTCTCTGTCAGTTTAATTTTCAGACTTAACACCAGCAGTGAACACAACTGTCTTGCTGTGTCTGACACTATCATTTTGGGTAGATCACATAGAAAGAAATAAAAATTGAAGCACAAAGCAAAGATCCAATTTTCTTCCTAAAAGAAAGACTCAAGGTACAATAATTTGTTTGGCTGATTCATGCACCTTGGACTATTGGTCATCTGAAAAGGAAATAAAATCCCCAAAATAAGCAAGGAAGCAATACTGTATTTCTAGTATAAAGAGGGGGCTAGTAAAGAATCTAAACCATTGAGGGGGATTGAGATTGAGTAAGAAAGCTCAGTAATGTCACTGAGTGAGATATTTTCTGGAAGTCAGAAAACTACTTTAAGGTGTACACAGCCTTTGTCTTCCCAGGGGTGTTAGAAATGATACATTATCAACTTGATTCAAATTACTAGGCCTTACCTTCTATCCTGAGATCTATTGATGGCAACCTTACCCACTCAAAAGAACAGTTAAGAGAAATGTTATTATTACATAATCTGATCTTTATTTTAAAGTTTTATTTAATTTTATTTTTTCAGTGTTCCAAAATCACTGTTTATGCATCACACCCAGTGCTCCATGCAATACATGCCCTCCTTAATACCCACCACCAGCCTCACACAACCCCCCACCCACTCCCCTCCAAACTTTCAGTTTGTTTCTCAGAGTCCACTGTCTCTCATGGTTTGCCTACCCTTCCAATTTCCCCCAACTCACTTCTCCTCTCCATCTCCCAATGTCTTCAGTGTTATTCCTTATGCTTCACAAGTAAGTGAACCCATATGATAATTAATTTTCTCTGCTCGACTTATTTCACTCAGCATAATCCCCTCCAGTCCTGTCCACGTTGATACAATAGTTGGGTATTCATCCTTTCTGATGCAGGCATAATACTCCATTGTATATATGGACCATATCTTTTTTTATCCATTTGTCTGTTGAAGGGCATCTTGGCTGTTTCCACAGTTTGGCGACTGTGGAACATTGTGTATGAACATTGTGGTACAGATGACCCTTCTTTTCACAACATCTGTTATCTTTGGGGTACACATCCCAATTGCAGTCATAGGGTAGCTCCATTTTTAATTTCTTAAGGAATTTCCACACTGTTTTCCAAAGTGGCTGCACCAACTTGCATTCCCACCAACCCTTTTCTCCAACACTTGTTGTTTACTGTCTTGTTGATTTTGACCATTCTCAATGTGGTATCTCAATGTGATTTTGATTTGAATCTCCCTGATAGCTAATGATGATGAACATTTCTTCATGTGTCTGTTAGCCATTTGTATGTCTTCTTTGGAGAAGTGTCTGTTCATGTCTTCTGCCCATTTTTTGACTTTTTTTTTTTTTTTTTTTGAGTGTTGAGTTTAAGGAGTTCTTTATAGATCTTGAATATCAGCCCTTTGTCTGTACTGTCATTTGTGAAAATCTTCTCCCATTCTGTGGGTTGCCTCTTTGGTTTGTTGATTGTTTCCTTTGCTGTGCAGAAACTTGATCTTGATGAAGTCCCGAAAGTTCATTTTTGCTTTTGTTTCCTTTGCCTTTGGGAACATGTCTTGAAAGAAGTTGCTGCTGCCAATGTCGAAGAGGTTACTGCCTATGCTCTCCTCTAAGATTTTGATAGATTCCTGCCTCACATTGAGGTCTTTTATCCATTTTGAGTTTATCTTTGTGTATGGTGTAAGAGAATGGTTGAGTTTCATTCTTCTATACATGGTGTCCAGTTTTCCCAGCACCATTTATTGAAGAGACTGTCTTTTTTCCACTGTATTTTTTTCCTGCCTTGTTGAAGATTATTTGACCAGAGTTGAGGGTCCATATTTGGGCTCTCTACCCTGCTCTACTGGTCTATATGTCTGTTTTTGTGCCAGTAACATGCTATCTTGGTGATCACAGATTTGTAGTAAAGCTTGAAATCAGGCAATGTGATGCCCCCAGTTTTATTTTTCTTTTTCAATACTCCCTTAGCCCTTCAGGGTCTCTTCTGATTCCATACAAGTTTTAAGATTGTTTGTTCCAGCTCTTTGAAAAATGCCGGTGGAATTTTGATCGGGATGGCATTGAAAGTATTGATTGCTCTAGGCAGTATAGACATTTTAACAATGTTTATTCTTCTGATCCATTGAACATGGAATGCTTTTTCATCTTTTTGTGTCTTCTTCAATTTCTTTCATGAGTGTTCTGTAGTTACTCAACTACAGGTCCTTTACCTTTTTGGTTAGGTTTATTCCCAGGTATCTTATAGTTCTTGGTACTATAGTAAATGAATCAATTCTCTAATTTTCCTTTCCATATTTTTCAATGCTAGTGTATTAGAAAGCAACTGACTTCTGTACATTGATTTTGTATCCTGCCACATTCCTGAATTGCTGTATGAGTTCTAGTAGTTTGGGGATGGAGTCTTTTGGATTTTCCATATAAAGTATCATGTCATCTGTGAAGAGAGAAAATTTGACTTCTTCTTTACCAGTTTGAATACCTTTTATTTCTTTTTATTGTCTGATTGTTGTTTCTAGGACTTCTAGTACTATGTTGAACAACAGTGCTGAGAGTGAACATCCTTGTGTTTCTGGTCTCAAAGGGAAGGCTGTCAGCTTTTCCCCATGAGAATGATATTAGCTGTGGGTTTTTCATAGATAGATCTTGGCTATGTATGTAGCAATTGCCTTAGTGACCCAGAAGCTTTTTAATTTAAGTCTACTTGTGACTCCTTCAAAGTGACTCAAATACTACTTAACAGATGAAATAAAACTGAGATTACAAAAACACTGGCATATAATTAATATTTAGACCATCACAATAACCCATAAAAAAGATTGAACACTGACACACAGAGCAGAGAAATGCTTTGTCCAAAGTCATAGAGCTAGTAAAGCTAAAGCCAGAATCTAACCCGATTGTCTAATTGCTATTCCCAGGCTTTTTCTACACCAATGTAGTCTTCCTCTCATAGAGAGAGAAACAGCACAAAAGTATGTCAATTTAAAAAAAAAATGAAAAAGAAAAAAATGTAATTTGGAACCTAACTTTCATCTTTTCAGAATGACAATGTGAAATTTGAATAAAATGCTTACATTCAAGTATCTAATATAAGCTTACAGCTTACATTCAAATTCCTAAGAAAATTTATTTATGATTCTGGTATTCTATGTCTGAAGAAAAAGTTAACAGAAATATATTAAATGAAAGAAAACCAGTGTGCAGAAAGAAAAAAAAAGGAAATAATTTTCTAATAGCTTTTAAATTCCTTTAATCAGAGACTTGCAGATCAGTGGCCATAAAGCATGGAGAGGAAATGTGATGCCATCTTTGTTATGTTGGAGCCTTATATGGATTTAAGAATCATAGTTATGCTGAAAATAGAACTCAATGGTTACTGTAATATTTTTTCCATAAACTCAACTCTTCCTACAATCTAAATCTTTGTTAAACCAGTAATGTTTGCAAACTTAAGTCTTGGGAGAAAAATCATTGCATAAACTGGCAAACTTGCAAACACATTATCAATATACTTTCTGAACTAGAGAGATCACATGTGTATAAATCTCAGTCCCCACAGATGCTTCTCCCAGTTAAAGATATTTATTTCTTTGGTGTCTCTCCTATATAATAGTCACTGGGTCTACATGAGAAGAGACTTGAATCACCATGAAGCTATGGGTAGAACCAGGGACTTCACATATATCTTGAACTATGTTAGTATACAGTTACTGCCAAAGAATTTCTGAATAAACTGGAGAGTAATGTAGACATAATAAGCATTAGCAATGTTGACCGGGCTAAATTCAGCTTGTCATTTGGATCTTTTGCCAATTTCTATCTTGAGTCCATAAAAATGATGTCACATTTTACATCCTAAGAATGCAGTTTAGAGCATTCTGAGGAAGGTATTATCTAAGGAGGCAAGTGCTATTTTGTCTATTGTTAAGCTCAGGAGAAGCAAAACATTAAAAGGAGAAACTGGGAGTTCTTTGAAAAAAATAGAAGTCGTTTATTCACAGTAGAAGACTTTGAGTCCAGCCTGTTAAAAAGGTTAAAACGATATTTCAGAACACTCACTCCTGCCCTGAGATTTATTTATTTTGCTCATGACTTAATTTTTTTTCCACTCAGTTACAGCAAAAGAGGCAGGATGAGATTCTAGAGAAAGAGATGGTAAAATACAAATTATTAAGACTAAAAGAGTTTTACTCATTTTTCTTATGGAAATTTTTTTCTCCTCTGATTTTCTTTTCTTTTCCCATCGGTTTTCTCTTCTAGATCATTTTTATGCAAGGAAAAATAATTTCAGGGCCATATTTCCTGGACCAACCACCTGACTGGGAGATGGGAAGTCCTGGAAGGATGGGGTCTATCATTGCTGATGTCTTGATGATGCCAAAAAGTTACACTTAGACAGGATAGGCTGGACTGGGCCAGCGTGTGGAGATAGCAGTGTTAATTTTCAGTCTGGGCTCTGAGGGGCTCAGGGAGCTGCACATAGGAGAAGGGGACAATGTGTGTGGGTTCCAGGCTCCCCCCATCAAGTTCAAGTTTGACTAAAGGTATTCTACCATCATCTTTAAGTACTTGGCTTCCACATGAGATATTTTTAATTGAAAAAGGAACTTAAGCACTAATTACAATTGGAAATTAGTCATTTCTATGATGAATAAACTGAGGTTCAGAAAGTTTATGTGGTCACCTAGGGAGGTGGAATAATTCCCAATTTCCTATAATAGATAAATTTTTACACTTGAAGGACAGAGGCCTAAGTTGTAATTTCAATTCACTCAGAGAACAGTTTATACCTAGGTTAATGAGATGCTAAGACTTCTATGAGTTAGGACAGAATGAATGCTTTCCACCTTGATATCTTAAAAGTTATACCAAATAATCTGAGCTTGCTTCTGACCTGCTAAAATGCTTGCCCCATGGTCTTTCACAACCTGAAACTTTTCAAAGAGAGATACCTCTTGTTTTTCCTTTGATACTGGACATATCACAGTAACTTAATAACTGCTAACAATAGAAATTATATTTTACACATTTTCACTTATAAATTTTGGAATAAGCAAAAAAGTGGTTTTTAACTATTAGGAAAGGTTTCTTTTAACTATTAGAAAAGGTTCTTATTACTAGTGTTTATAATTACTAAAGTCCTAATTTACTAGATTACTAGTTAGTTGTAGCTTGAAAGGTATGGAAGCAAGCATTAAATCAAACAAGCTGTATAAATGAAAGCTTTTTCATCCTTTCCATATAATTTTAAACTATCTTTTATGTTTCATTTTTATTCATTTAATTTTTTTCTACTTAAGTACAAATTATTCATGACTGATCTTTTTCAAAGTGTAAATGTTTTGAAGATAGAAGGCTTATCTATTTTTCTTAAAGCATCAAATATTACTTGTAATTATTTAATGGTAATGAGAATAAAAAAGCAGTTTTAGGGTAAACTCTTTTTTCCCTTTAATGTATGGAAGCCTAATGTTAGAAGACATATGACTTTTTGGAAGTTAATTATATATATACATAATTATTTTATTATGCAAATATTTCCTTTAAGTTAATCTCTTAAAAAGTACATGATAATATGTCTTAGCAATATTCAATACTGGTTTATAAAATTTTTCTTCATTTGGTCAATAAATGATTAAAAGCATTTTAAGGTTAATGATCTCATGATGTGATCAATCATTCCAAGCTACAATCTGCCACCAGGGCTTCTCATTCTGCTGAAAGCAAATGATTTCTTGATAATGATCAGAAGGAGCACATCTGTATGCTGGTTGAAAAGTTAATTAAAATGTGATTCCATCTGGTAGTCCAGTTGGGAATGTCACTATTCGATTTAATCTACAATGAGCTGAAATGAACTCCGCATAATCAAAAGATATAATGCAGAGGGGGCCATGGAGATGTAAGTTAGGCAGTGCTGCACATGTTAATTTAAATCTTTTTCTTCTCTTTAATTTTTTTTTCTTTTATAAAAGTTAGAAACCTGGGAAAACAAAATTTCCTTATGATTTTCTCAATATGGGTACATTTCCCTTTATATCAATTTTGTCTAAATGCACATTAATTCCCATTTTAATTTTTAGCAGAACTGAGATAGCTGATGTGAGTACAGATATTCTCTTGAAGCTGCTGACTTCAACTGCTTGTTTTCTCCTGATACATGTATTAGGTTCTTATTGCTGTTGTAAAAAACTATCACTAACTTGGTGTCTTAACACAAATTTAATGTCTTGTAGTTCTGAAGGTCAGAATGTCCAGAATGGGTCTCACTGGTTAAAATCCAGCTATAATTAAGACTGTCTTCTTTCTGGAGGCTCTAGAACAGAATCTTTCCTTGCCTACTCAAGTTTCTAGAGGCTGCCCACATCCCTTGACCCCTAGTCCCCTTCCCTCTCTCAAGGCAGCAATGGGTGATCAACTCTTTCTCAAGATGCTATCTCTGGTTCTGGTTCTTCTGTTTCTCTCTTTACATTAGAGGACCTTTTTGGTTACCATGAGCTCATCCAGATTATACAGGATAATCTCTTTGTCTTAAAATCAGCTGATAAGCAACCTCAATTTCATCTGTGCCTTTAATTACTTCTTGCTATTGTAATGCCACATATTCAACAACTTCAACATATTCAACAATCCCACAACAAGTTCTGTGGATTAGGATGTGAACATCTTTGGGAGGCCATTATTCTATCTTCCACACATCATAACTAATTTATTCTAATCCTTATTCTTGAGTAGAAAATGATGCCTATATCTTCTTTTGAAGTAACAAGAAATTTTTATTCCTTTGGGTTTGGCTGATGTTTATCAGATTGAATGTATGCTGACAAGCTGACGAGTGTTTCTACTTACAGGTTTACCCAAGGGATGAAGAACTGGAAAACCATCCAAACAAACAAACAAACAAAAAACCCTTACATTAAAAGATTGTTCCCTTTGGGTGTTATTGCAATGTAGAATTGAGCACATATAAAATTCTATTCCCTTGCATGGGATACCAGAAATCTTTTTAAAAATTAATTCAGAAATTTAGTGTGGGTCTTATTTCTATGGCATAGCCAAATTTTAAGCTACTAATTCAATTATTGTGGGTTGGTTAATATTCCATCTTATATATTTTCTTTCTTTTAGAAAGTAGAAGTGATTTATCTTTCATCAGTTAAAGATAGTTCAGCTAAACTTAAATAGGTAGGAAGTTGGAATTTCCTTGTCGAGGTTGCAGTTTCACAATTATTAACTCAACCCTAAATTTCAGATTCCACAGAAAATATCTAAGGAAGTATACATATTTCTGCAAATAAAAATACACTCAATGAGATAACCATGAAGAATTACTATTAGGGTAGTGGCAATGCAAGTGTGAAATCATTTACATTTAGGAGACATTCATTTTAAAACTAGAAAATTATAAGACGATCTAATGCTAATAAGAAGTTTAGTTTCTCAGTCAGATTTTAATTATATATGAACAGAACCACTAGGATATATATTGATATATGAAATGGTTTGTTATATGGATTTGACATTGCACAATTGTGGAAACTGGGTAGGTACTTTCTGCTGTCTTTGTATCTGACGCTAGAGCTTAAAGCTACTGGGCAGGAAGTGGAGAAGGGAAGGTAGGTGTGAAGTAGGGGAGACCAAGGATAAGCCACAAGCATGAGTTAGAGCCCATGAACACAGATCAGAACCCATGTGCCTCTGACCTTGAAGATACTAGTGTCTGGTGGAAGCAGAGGCTCTTTGTCATCAAGCCCAGGAGTTAGAGAAGTTAAAGGAGGATCCAGGGGAAGAAGAATAATTTATAGGTCCAGGTGTGGCCTTACTTCAGTGAGATAAGCCAGAAGACATTCATGTCTGAATTATGGAATAGCTGATGCTTCCCTCTGTCCTCCATGAGCTCCACAGTATCCCTTGTTGCCTGTCTTAACTGGTCATGCCCAAGAAGGGAATTTTGGGAAATGTTATTCAGCTTAGCCAAACTGGCACATCACAAAGCCACCTACATAGCCTGGGAAAATTTATGATCTAATAAAATATTTAGCTCTAGTAATTCTTCAACCATCAAGGATAACACATAAATTTTCTCTTCCCCTTTTCCTTCTCTACACTCAGTTTGGGGACTGAATTTGTTTGTTTACTGAAATACTTTTTCTTTGGGATAAAAATCACTAACTGATATCACAAACCTTTAGATCTTTCACTTTCTTTTCTCAGTATACTGTCATGTCATTGGTATTTTCAAGCCAAGTAATAATTTGCTCTGTTTCAGCAATGAGAAATGAGGGAATAGGACAGGAATTAAAACACCTCTTTTCGGAGAAATGCAGTACTTTTAAATAGCTAAATGAAATAGAAATTTGAGGTTATAATCAGTATTTTTCCAGGTTTTCTTTAAAATTCTCTTTTCACTTGAAGTTTTTTCTTCCACAAAAGGTTTTTTTTACTTTGTATTATTCAGATATTTTCATTTATTATTTTATCCCGCACATGTGTCTGCCCTGGACAATTAATACACAGGTATTTCATGAAGCTAGTTTTCATAAAATTGTGTTCTAACAATTGGCAAAGTATTAAGTGCAGCATGGTTTGAAGAAATTAGCAAAAGTAACTACGAATGTGTTATATATAATCAAGAGAAGAATTTCAACAGTTACTTGGGTCATGTATAGAGAAAAAAATACTTTTTAAAAAATTGGGTATTTAAGGCAAAATTGTATTATTTGGGCTATTTTATCTTCAAAATTGTTTTTATTCTCCAAATACCCTTCAGTGCACAGAAAATTGAAATGAAATAGATATATTTAAAAATCAATCTGAATGTAAGAATGAAGATTTTTATATTCCAGAAATTTTTTGAAATAATTGTACCCTTCCATTATCACTTTTTAAAATTATGTTATGTTAGTCTACTTCTTTGACCACTGTAAACATATATTATAATGACTTTAAATTTTCCTAGTGGCACACTTACTTTAATTAATAACCTAAAATCTAAATAATGTTTCCAATACATATTTATTGTACATACGAAATTTTGGTGTATCTTCTATATATATTTTATCTAGAGGGTTAATATGTGATTGTGTATCTTATTTTGACATTATGTATTGACTGATTTGGAGTTAAGTTTCTTACTATATATTTTCCTGATGTTCATTATGAATATGATAATAAGAGTAGGGCCATAGTGAAAACATAAATGGCCATTCGATAAGCTTATTCTAGTCTTCTTCATTATAAAGCAATCATGTGTCTTCCTACTGCATATAACTAGGCTCTAATTATATTGAAATATTCAGGGAACAACATAAACCACAGAGGCAAAATGCAAATGATATGCTCTTGGTATTGGGATCATAAAATGTACTCATAGCATTCTGAGCATAATTTTAACATTTATTGTTTATACGTGTAGTAAAAGAGAAAGCTTAGATGAAAAGACTTTATGGTTCCTATTTCTCTCTAAATCAATCAGAATGCAGTTCTTTTCTGCACTGTAGATCTTTAGAGTTCATTCTACACTTAATGAAGTCTGAGGACAGAGATCAAGGGAGGCCCTAGGAATGCCTCTGGGGAGATAAATGAGTTCATGACCTGTAGTCTGTTCTTACTTCCCTACTTGTTCTGATATTGTTTTTGCTAATTGAGCAGGAGTACTTTTATTTTCAAAGTTGGGCATTGTTTTCTTGCCAGGGATGAATTAACCCTTCCCTGACTTAATGTTAATTAATTTTATTTGCTAAGGCTTGCCCAAACTGAGTTTCTCTAGAACAATAATTTTCAATCTCTAGACTGTAAAAGTTCCTGGAATTCCATGAGAAATGATTTGTCATATGTACATACTCAGTTTTCTGGGGAGAAGAATCTAGACCTTTATGATTGTCACTGAGGACTGTCACCAACAGAATTTTAAAAATCACTGCTTCAGAGGTTTTCTGAATGACTTTCCCCATAGCCATCTATTGTATGCTTAAAATTTTTCAGTAAGGGAGAGAAATATTTCAGTACACTCTGTCATTTATGTCATTTAACTGTCATACCTTGTTTGGGGACATTTTGTATTAGATAGTAAGGAAGGTTTCCATAAAGAACGCTGAGAGTTCTCCTTTTTAATTAGAATCATACTGTCATGCTGGCAGTGAATTATTTAGTCCCAAACATCATTCACTCTTTTCTAATATGTATTAAGTAAGCAAATAAATTAGATTGACAAGAACAACACATTAAGATTATTTGTAAAAGTTTTCTGATGATATAGCCAGACTTTTCTGAAATTTCTCATTTTAAATTTTTTGTTAAGAATTAAACACCATCCCCAAACTATGCCAATATAGTATATTAAGATTAAAAAAAAAAAGTAAGTCCTACTCCTCCACCCCAAGGTCTAGACCCATTCATTTCCTCTGTGTGTGTGTGTTTGTGTGTGTGTGTGAGATGTGTGCACTGTGCCTGAGTCGGCTCACTGAGCCATACATTCATTGAGACAGTTACTGGTTGCTTCTGAAGTCTAGGTATTGTTCCATCTCTTTAGACAGAATTTTGTACTTTGGTAATTTTTGAGTTGTAAGAATGATTGAAAAAGAAGAACCTAGTACAACATCTAGATTTCCTGCTTTGATAACTGGAAGACAGAAGTGCAACTTAGTAAGATGAATAATATAGGAGGAAGAATACATTAAGGGATAGAAAGCACATGCAGAAACACTTAAAATATTTTTAGTGGCTGAAATACTTATTTTATTGTGTAAAAAGTTGAGGCAATCTATCATAGATGAAAAACCTCTGATGTTGCTATCCTTGCTACTTCTTTGAGGGAAGAGTGGCATACAAGTCCATAGCAGGACATAATAGAACTTCATAGCTGGCCATATTTTTTTAATTTGAGAAAATATTCCTTGTAATGAAAATTATTCATCCACTGGGATTAGAGAAATTCCTGAGAGATACCATTCTTTGAATATTATATGCCCACAAGGTCTCAAGATCCCTTGTGACATCTATAGTGACCATACATATGTATCAACAGTAAACCCAAGAGGGATTATAAGGTTATGTAATTTCTAGTGATTAAACATAAAGGTGGGTGAGCCAGTGAATATTATTAGTTTCAACCATTTCCCACTTTGTCTGTTGCAGGTTGTCACCACAATACCATAACCTGGGACCAACAGTATCCTGGAGTTGCCTTGTACTGGAGTTCCTGAGAGCAAATTGTTAAATCTTCACTAATATTGTGACTAGTTGTTAATCCCAGGCATTACGACAAAGTTAAATTCTATAAAGTCACAATTAGATTATATTAAAACAAAATTTAAAAAACACTCAAACTTATCACTTCTAAATTATTTTACTATATTTTACTCTTTCCTGGTTTCTTGAGGATATTTACAACTCTTGTGTCTGTATGTGGAAATACTACATAATAGTGTGTTACTGCATCTTTTCCTGACTCTGCATTTAACGGGGTCACAGTGATAGCTAAGTATGAGTCATGGTGAGAGTATATCACTGAAATTGGCAAATGTTACAAGTCAAGTTTTATTTTTCAGTGGACTGTAAAATTTAAGGTTGCAAAGAAAAATGTTAATAATGAGGAATTAAATTTAAAAGCATATTTTTCTATAGCCATTATAGTATAGGTAACATAAAAATTTGAGGAGATATTCTTCTAGTATTTTAAGACTATTATCTAATTTACCAAAGAAAGTATTCATCACTGACCACTGGTGAACCAGTGATGTTTCAACATCCACTTTTGATGTTTCCCTCTCATTTTACTGTCAAATAAAACAAAAACATCAACCAACATTCTTGTCAGAGCAACTCTCATCTGTCAATTGCAGCCATATGTTGGCTACAGATACAACATAACACAAGAATTAAGTAAAGCAGTCTGGAAAATGAATGTACTGTATGAAACCTACAATAGATTCTTACAGTATCTATTATTTATATTTGTATATTTTATTATTTGTAAATTGTGTGCTACAGGTTCTAGAATCAGTGAAGTTTATAATGAATGTGTATATGAATATGTACGCAATTTTTTTCATTGAGTACCTGTTAAGCACCACTGTCTCAGACATGGAACCAATGGCTTTCCCACTTTCAAGGTATCCAAGTAGTAATGTGTTGGCACTACCTGGCTACATCCTGAATTCATAAGTATTTGTGGAATCTTCCCTAATTCTGTAATCTAATCTTAAACTGATGTATTGGAAGAAAATGAGATGGGCAACTAAAATTAAGAAAATAAGTGGAGGAAGCAAGATGGCAGAGGCATAGGAAACTGAAATATCATTAGGTCCCTGGAGTTCAGCTAGATAGTTACCAAATCATTATGAACACCTACAAACTCAACAGGAGGTAGGAGAGAAGAGGAGCAGCAATTCTAGAAACAGAAAATTGACTATTTTCTGGAACATAGGATGTACAGAGAAATGAATCCGAAGTGACAGGAAGATAGACTGCAGGGGAGGGCCAGCTCCAGGCAAGTGGTAGAGCAGCAAAGCACAAACTCTGAACTTTTAGAAGTCTGCTTCACTGAAAAATGTCGTTCCAGAGGCTAAGCAAGGGGGATGCCCTCACAGGGGCAGTGTGGTCTTAGGACCCACGGGGTCGCAGAAACACTGGGTGTGTTTCAGTGTGGCAGAGATGCCAGAAACACTGGGTGTGTTTCAGTGTGGCACTGTTTTTGTTTTTGTTTTTTGGCAGAGATGCCAAACAAAATCAGAGCAGGGAAGTCAGCTACAGAGATGGAGCCGAGAAGTGAGCTCTCAGCTTGGGGTTACCTTAAAGCATGAACCAAGGCACACTCAGGCCACTGCTCTTCCAGCAGGAACTCTACAAGTAGCAGATCCAAAGAGATCCCCTCCTTCTTCCTCAGGGAAGAGTGGTGAAGGAGTACACTACAGGAATCTGCTGGGTTTGGAGACACCAAATGGGGCCATTCACCAGATATAGAAATGCTCGGTCACTGGCTGGGTGACCTCGGAATGCTGCCAGAGACCAGGGAGACAAGAGGGATTGACAGCTTTTCTCTCAGATCGCACTGAGGAGAGGGTCCCTTAGTTCTCAGCTCCTCTGGACCAGAGATTGGGAGGCTGCCATTCTCATTCCCATCCTCCAAAGCTATATGGAAAGTGTTCAGGGAACAAAAGCTACCGAGAGTGAACCCAAGCAGGTTACTTAGCTTGTCTCCTGACAAGGGTGATGCAGTTCTGTCTTGGGCAAAAACATTTGAGAATCACTGCAACAGGCCACTTCCCAGAAGATCAGCAAGAACACCCAGTCAAGACCAAGTTCACCAATCAACAAGAACTGTGGAACTCCAGAGCTAGGGAAATGGAGCACGTAGAATTCATGGCTTTTCCCCCATGATCTTTAATCTTGCAAAGTTAATTTTTTTAATTTTCTTTTTTTCTTATTTTTTAAAAATTTTTGTCTTTCCTCTTTTAACATTTTTAACTATTTTATTTTAACAATATCTTTAACATTTTTCTAAAAAAATTCATTGTTATAATCATATTTTATCCCTTCATTGTATTTAACCTTATTTTTTGTATACATATAGGTTTTTTTTTTTCTTTAAAATATTGGGATACAATTTCTTCCAATAGGTCAAAATATACTCTAAATCTGGAACATGGCTTTGTTCTAGTCTCCAGCCTGATCACATTCTCTCCTCTATTTTTTTCTTACTTTTTTTCCCAACCAATGTATCTTATTAATCCCTTTTTTAGAATCTTAGTTAATGTTCATCTTTACAGTCATATTCCATCCCTTCATCATGTTTACTCTTATTTTTGTATAAGGTTTTTTTTCCAATTTATTTATTTTCAGAAAAACAGTATTCATTATTTTTTCACCACACCCAGTGCTCCATGCAAGCCATGCCCTCTATAATACCCACCACCTGGTACCCCAACCTCCCACCCCCCCCGCCACTTCAAACCCCTCAGACTGGTTTTCAGAGTCCATAGTCTCTCATGGTTCACCTCCCCTTCCCATTTACCCAAATTCCCTACTCCTCTCTAATGCCCCTTGTCCTCCATGCTATTTGTTATGCTCCACAAATAAGTGAAACCATATGATAATTGACTCTCTCTGCTTGACTTATTTCACTCAGCATAATCTCTTCCAGTCCCGTCCATGTTGCTACAAAAGTTGGGTATTCATCCTTTCTGATGGAGGCATAATACTCCATAGTGTATATGGACCACATCTTCCTTATCCATTCATCCGTTGAAGGGCATCTTGGTTCTTTCCATAGTTTGGCGACCATGGCCATTGCTGCTATAAACATTGGGGTACAGATGGCCCTTCTTTTCACGACATCTGTGTCTAAGTTTTTTTTTTTTATTTAATATATTGGGAGGTAGTTTCTTCTAAGAGACCAGAATACACCTAAAATCAAGAGGGTGGCTCTGATCTATTCTCCAGTTCCATTCATACATATATACATATATTTCTCTCCTTTCTTCTCCCCCTGGTTTCAGGTCTCTTCTGATTTCATCAGCGTATATTTTTCTGTGGTCTTTGCCACATTTTAGTATTTTACTCTCTCATTCATATATTCTTATTTGGATAAAATGAAAAGACAGAAAAACTCACCACAAAAAAAAAACCAAAAAACAAAAACAAAAACAAGAGGCAGTACCAATGGCTAGGTACCTAATCAATATGGATATTGATACTATGTCAGAACTAGAGTTCAGAATGACAATTATCAAGGTGCCAACTGGGCTTGAAAAAGGCGTGGAAGATACTAGAGAATCCCTTTCTGGAGAAATAATATCCCTTTCTGGAGAAATAAAAGAACTAAAATCCAACCAAGTTGAAATTAAAAAAAAAAAAGCTATTAATGAGGTGCAATAAAAATGGAGGCTCTTTTGATGGCTGCATAGTATTCCATTGTGTATATATACCACATCTTCTTGATCCATTCATCTGTTGATGGACATCTATTTTCTTTCCATAGTTTGGCTATTGTGGACATTGTTGCTATAAACATTCGGGTGCACGTGCCCCTTTGGATCACTATGTTTGTATCTTTAGGGTAAATTCCCAGTAGTGCAATTGCTGGGTCATAGGGCAGTTCTATTTTCAACATTTTGAGGAACCTCCATGCTGTTTTCCAGAGTGTTTGCACCAGCTTGCATTCCCACCAACAGTGTAGGAGGGTTCCCCTTTCTCCGTGGGGTACCAAGTGGTGGGTATAATAGAGGGCACAGCTTGCATGGAGCACTGAGTGTGGTGAAAAAATAATGAATAATGTTTTTCTGAAAATAAATAAATTGGAAAAAAATGGAGGCTCTTACTGCTAGGATAAATGAGGAAAAGAGAAAATTAGTGATATAGAAGACCAAATGATGGAGAACAAAGAAGCTGAGAAAAAGAGAGACACAACTACTGGACCATATTGGAGTGAATTATAATAGCAAATTTCCCTAACATGGCAAAGGGAACAAGCATAAAAATCCAGGAGACACGAGATTGGGAAAATTTTCATGAAGGACTTGTTCCACTATATCTTCTAGACTTCTTTCTTTCTCCTCCCCTTCAGGGATTCCAATAATTCTGATGTTGGAACACTTCATGGCATCATTTATTTCCCTGATTCTGTTTTCGTGGTTTCTAAGCTGTTTGTTCCAGGCTTCCTCCTAATCATTTCTCTCTATCTGTTTGTCTTCCAGATCACTAATTCTATCTTCTGTCTCAGTTACCCTAGCTTTGAGAGAGTTTAGATTAGATTGGAACTCATTGAGAGCATTGTGATCCTCCTCCCTGGTAGCTTTAAGCTCCGCCCTAACATTGTGAACATCCTGTCTGGTCGCTTTCAATTCGGCCCTAATCAATCTGTTTGGTCATCCATGGCTTTCTCCAATCTAGCTATTTCCTGGATAATTGTTAGCCTGAATTCTCTTTCCGACATATTGTCTATGTTGATAGCCGTTAGCTCTATTGCAGAAGGTCCATCCTCTGTATTTTTCTTCTGTTGGGCATTTCTCCTCCAGTCACTTTGGTGGGAGATGACTGAAATGATGTAGCTGGATGTATCAACTCTGGTGCAGTCAAGGTGTACCCTGGAACACTTCTGAGCAATCAGGATTCCCCACCCAAACGAGAGACAAAAGAAAAGAAAAAAAAAGAAAAAAAAAAGAAAATAAGAAGAAAAAGAGAAAGAAAAAAAAGAAAAAAGAGAGAGAGAGAGAGAGAGACAGGAAAGAAAGGGAAGATGAAAAAGAAGTTTCAGCCAAGATGGGCCCCAAGGTAAGATTTATGAAGTGGACAAAAAAAAGAGATAAAAAGACTGATACAAGTATATGGCAAAAGAAAAAAAAAAATATATATATGCAAATAAAGAAAGAACCTCATCAAAAAGAACCACAAGTGTAAAATTTATATGCTATCAGGACAAACACAAAAAAACACAGAAACACTGGTGGAAGAAGATGGGAGAGTTCTTATAAATTCTCAGTGTGTGCGAGGAAGGTTGTTTTGATTCTTCTTGGATGTATCTTGATATCTTTGTTAAAGGACTCAACTTTCCTAAGATAAAGGGGATTAAAAATTGGTTTACCTAAAGGGGCAGTATTGATTGGGGAAAGGGGATTACTTTGAAGTTTAACTCTATATGAATATTAGAGGATAAAAATAAAAAGGAATAAACTAGACTAAACTAAACTAAAATTTTAAAAAAGGAATTCAAAAAATAAAAATGCGAAAGAAAAACATAGGTGTATGTATCAAAAAGTTCAGGTTAGAAAGGTATTATGGAATTTGATGTACTGTACAGCTTGCTTTGATGGTAAATAGGTTAAAAAATTACCTATGTGTAAAAAAAAATATATATGAACCGGAATAGTGGAAACGAGTGAATAATACAAGTTTTCCTATGAAGTAGTGGTTGTTCTCTTGTAGTCCTTTTTTTTTTTTTCTTTCTTGGTTTGTTTTCTAGGGGAGGGGCCTGCCACTTGGGTTGTCAGAACACTCATGAAAGAAATTGAAGAAGACACAAATAGATGGAAGACCATTCCATGCTCTTGGATCGGAAGAATAAACATTGTTAAAATGTCTATACTGCCTAGAGTAATCTATACTTTTAATGCCATTCTGATCAAAATTCCACCGGCATTCTTCAAAGAGCTGGAGCAAATAATCCTAAAATTTGTATGGAATCAGAAGAGACCCCGAATCACTAAGGAAATGTTGAAAAACAAAAATAAAGCTGGTGGCATCACGTTACCTGATTTCAAGCTTTATTACAAAGCTGTGATCACCAAGACAGCATGGTACTGGCATAAAAACAGACACATAGACCAGCGGAACAGAGTAGAGAGCCCAGATATGGACCCTCAACTCTATGGTCAATTAATCTTCGACAAAACAGGAAAAAATGTACAGTGGAAAAAAGACAGTCTCTTCAATAAATGGTGCTGGGAAAACTGGACAGCTATATGTAGAAGAATGAAACTCGACCATTCTCTTACACCGTACACAAAGATCAACTCAAAATGGATAAAAGACCTCAACGTGAGACAGGAATCCATCAGAATCCTAGAGGAGAACATAGGCAGTAATCTCTTTGATATCAACCACAGCGACTTCTTTCAAGATATGTCTCCAAAGGCAAAGGAAGCAAAAGTGAAAATAAACTTCTGGGACTTCATCAAAATCAAAAGCTTCTGCACAGCAAAGGAAACAGTCAAAAAACAAAGAGGCAACCCATGGAATGGGAGAAGATATTTGCAAATGACAGTACAGACAAAAGGTTGATATCCAGGATCTATAATGAACTCCTCAAACTCAACACACACGAAACAGGCAAACACATCAAAAAATGGGCAGAAGATATGAACAGACACTTCTCCAATCAAGACATACAGATGGCTATCAGACACATGAAAAAATGTTCATCATCATTAGCCCTCAGGGAGATTCAAATTAAAACCACATTGAGATATCACCTTACACCAGTTAGAATGGCCAAAATTAACAAAACAGGAAACAACATGTTGGAGAGGATGTGGAGAAAGGGGAACCCTCTTACACTGTTGGTGGGAATGCAAGTTGGTGCAGCCTCTTTGGAGAACAGTGTGGAGATTCCTCAAGAAATTAAAATAGAGCTTCCCTATGACCCTGCAATCGCACTCCTGGTTATTTACCCCAAAGACACAGATGTCGTGAAAAGAAGGGCCATCTGTACCCCAATGTTTATAGCAGCAATGGCCATGGTCGCCAAACTGTGGAAAGAACCAAGATGCCCTTCAATGGATGAATGGATAAGGAAGATGTGGTCCATATACACTATGGAGTATGATGCCTCCATCAGAAAGGATGAATACCAAACTTTTGTAGCAACATGGACGGGACTGGAAGAGATTATGCTGAGTGAAATAAGTCAAGCAGAGAGAGTCAATTATCATATGGTTTCACTTATTTGTGGAGCATAACAAATAGCATGGAGGACAAGGGGCATTAGAGAGGAGTAGGGAATTTGGGTAAATGGGAAGGGGAGGTGAACCATGAGAGACTATGGACTCTGAAAACCAGTCTGAGGGGTTTGAAGTGGCGGGGGGGGTGCGAGGTTGGGGTACCAGATGGTGGGTGTTATAGAGGGCATGGCTTGCATGGAGCACTGGGTGTGGTGAAAAAATAATGAATACTGTTTTTCTGAAAATAAATAAATTGAAAAAAAATCCAGGAGACACAAAGAACCCTTCTCAAAAAATAAATATAGGTCCACATTATCTTTAGTAAACTAATAGTGAAACTTATGAGTCTCAGTGACAAAGAGAAAAATCCTGAAAGCAGCTCATGACAATAAGTCTGTAACATACAATGGTAGAAATATTAGATTGGAAGCAGACCTATAGCAGAGACCTGGCAGGCCAAAGGACTGGGATGATATATTCGAGCACTAAATTAGAAAAATATGCAGCCAAGAATACTATATCTAGCTAGGCTGTCTCTGAAAATAGAAGCAGCGATAAAAAGCTTCCAGGACAAACAAAATTAAAAGATTTTGGAAACACCAAACCAGCCCTACAGAAAATATTGAAAGGTGTCCTCTATGTGAAGAGAGAGCCTAAAAGTGATGTATACCAAAAAGCAACAGAGACAATATACAGTAACAGTCACCTTACAGGCAATACAGTGCACTAAATTCATATCTTTCAATACTTACCCTCAAAGTAAATGAGCTAAATGCCCCAATCAAAAGACACAGTGTACCAGAATAAATTAAAAAAAAAAAAAGACCCATAGATATACTCTCTACAAGAAACTCATTTCAGATCCACAGATACCCCCAAAATTAAAGTGAGGGGGTGGAAAACAAATTACCATGCTAAGGTACATCAAAACAAACAAACAAACAAACAAACAAACACCTGGGGTGGCAATCCTTATATCAGATAAGTTAGATTTTAAGCCAATGACTGTAATAAGAAATGAGGAAGGACACTGTATCATACTCAAAATGTCTGTCCAACAAGAATATCTAACAATTTTAGATATCTATGCCCCAACATGGGAGCAGCCAATTACATAAACCAATTAATAACAAAATCAAAGAAGCACATTGACAATAATACAATAATAGTAGGGGACTTTAACACACCCCTCACTGAAATAGATCATCCAAGCAAAAGATCAACAAGGAAATAAAGGCTTTAAATGACACATTGGACCAGATGGACATCACAGATATATTCATAACATTCCATCCCAAGGCAACAGAATACACATTCTTCTCTAGTGAACATGGGATGTTCTCCAGAATAGATCACATTTTGGATCACCAGTTAGGTCTCACCTGGTACCTAAAGAATGGGATCATTCCCTGCATGTTTTCAGAATACAATACTCTGAATTTAGAATTCAATCACAAGAGGAAAGTTGAAAAGAACTCAAATACATGGAGACTAATGAGCATCCTGCTGAAGAATGAATGGGTCCATAGGAAATTAAAGAAGAATTCAAAAAATTCATGGAAGCAAATGTAATTGAAAACAGAGCTGTTCAAAATCACTGATTCCTATAAAATTTGCAAAAAATAGGAAAGTATTTCTTCTTATGAGATGTAGCTGAGGACAGTGAGTTGTGCAGGGATAATTTTCATTCACTGTTGCACACCTAGACAGAATAGACAGAATAGAACTGGACTTCCAGTGGACCTGCCATTAAAGACAGCCACTACATCTTGAAATAAACTTTTCTTTTCAATATAATTGCTGAGTGTGTTTTGAAGCATTATTTCACTGTCCTAGGTAAGAAAAAAAAAAAAAGAATGGACTGAAGTGGTAATAGCACATGGCATTGGAGAAGGGAGGTCCGAACTGTATTTCAGGAAAGGATTTTTTTCTCTCTCTGTGTTCAGAATCCTGAATGCCAGTTTTAATATTGCTTTTTCCCTCAATTTATGCTGTGAGTTTCTTTTTATGATTATCAATGAGTTCTCAGATGAGGATGCAATCATAATAAGAGTCAAACTCCATCAATTTCCTGAGAAGTTATAAAACAATAAAATACTCTTAAATGGTATCTCACAGAAGATGATACTTTTATACTGGAGATGAAGAGACTCCTATATTCATCTAAGCATTCCTCCCAATAGTTCTATTCTCACTTGGAAAAAAGAAAGGAAAAATGCATAAAGAAAATGTTATCCAGAGAAAACAAATGCAACTTTGGAGAAAATTGAAGATCCAGAAGTCTTGTAATGTTTATGTAAACCAGAAAAGAGAATGCTTATCTGTCCCAATTCTTTTCCTATATTTATGCCTTACCTATATATTTTTAAAGGTCAGAGACATTAACATATAATATTAAAAAATAAAATAAAAATGTCTGATTATGGTTTCTTAAGAAATATTTTTATTCAGATACACAATCTAAGTGCAGGTCCAATATATTTACTTTCACATTCTAAAATGAACCTCCAAGGGAAGGGACTGGGTCTAAAGTTAAACAACTCAAGGGAGGAGTCAAGATGGTGGAGAAGTTGCAGGCTGAGGCTACATCAGGTAGCAGGAGATCAGCTAGATAGCTTTTTAAACCATTGCAAACACCTACAAATCCAAAGGGAGATTGAAGACAAGAAGAACAGCAATTCTAGAAACAGAAAATCGACCACTTTCTGAAAGGTGGGACTGACAGAGAAGTGAATCCAAAGCGATGGGAAGATAGACCGTGGGGGGAGAGGCAGGCTCCCGGCAAGCAGCGGAGCAACGGAGCACAAAATCAGGACTTTTAAAAGTCTGCTTTTAAGAGGCTAAGCCAGGGTGAAGTACATGTGGGGTCAGCATGGCCCCAGGTCCCTCAGCGGTCATGGAAGGATCGGGGGTGTCTGAGTGTCGCAGAACTTGCAGGTATTAGAGCAGGGAAGCCAGCTGCACAGACAGAGCTAAGAAGTGAGCTCTCAGCTCAGGGTGACCTTGAACTGGTCACAGGTTGAGTGAGCTCGGAGTGTGGCCAGAGGCCAGGAAGATGGGAGTGATTGGGCTCTTTTCTCTGAGGGTGCACTGAGGAGTGGGGTCTCCAGCTCTTGGCTCGCCTGGGCTGGAGACTGGGAGGCTGCCATTTTCATTCCCATCCTCCGGAACTCTACGAAAAGCGTTCAGGGGACAAACGCTCTTGAAAGCGAACCCAAACAGATTACTTAGCCCAGCACCTGGTAAGGGCGGTGCAATTCCACTCCAGCAAAGACACATGAGAATCACTACAACAGGCCCCTCCCCCAGAAGATCAACAAGAAATCCAGCCAAGACCAAGTTCACCTACCAAGGAGAGCAGCAAAATTCCAGAGGAGGGGAAAGCAAAGCATGGAACTCATGGCTTTCTCCCCATGATTCTTTAGTCTTGTGGTTAATTTAATTATTTTTAAATTTTATTTATTTTTTTCTTATGCTAAATTTTTTTTAACTTTTACCCTTTTCTTTTTTAACATTTTTAAACTAGTTTATCTAATATATATATATATATATTTTTTTTCTTTTTTTATATTTTTTTCTTTATTTGTTTACTTTTTTAAAATATTTTTTACTGAACTACTTTTTATCCCCTTTCTCCCTCACATGATTTGGGGTCTCTACTGATTTGGTTAAAGCACATTTTCCTGGGGTCTTTGCCACCCTTTTAGTATTTTATTTGCTCCTTCATATACTGTTATTTGGACAAAATGACAAGGCAGAAAAACTGACCACAAAAAAAAGAACAAGAGGCAGTACGAACACTAGGGACCTAATCAATACAGACATTGGTAATAGGTCAGAATTAGAGTTCAGAATGACAATTCTCAAGGTTCTAGCTGGGCTCGAAAAAGGCATGGAAGATATTAGAGAAACCCTCTCAGGAGATATAAAAGCCCTTTCTGGAGAAATAAAAGAACTAAAATCTAACCAAGTTGAAATTTTAAAAAAGCTATTCATGAGGTGCAATAAAAAATGGAGGCTCTTACTGCTAGGATAAATGAGGCAGAAGAAAGACCTAGTGATATAGAAGACCAAATGACAGAGAATAAAGAAACTGAGCAAAAGAGGGACAAATAGCTACTGGACCACAAGGGGAGAATTCGAGAGATAAGTGACACCATAAGATGAAACAACATTAGAATAATTGAGATTCCAGAAGAAGAAGAAAGAGAGAGGGGAGCAGAAGGTATATTGGAGAGAATTATTGGAAAGAATTTCCCTAATATGGCAAAGGGAACAAACATCAAAATCCAGGAGGTGCAGAGAACACCCCTCAAAATCAACAAAAATAGGTCCACAACCCATCACCAACTATTAAAATTTACAAGTCTTAGTGACAAAGAGAAAATCCTGAAAGCAGCCTGGGAAAAGAAGTCTGTAATATACAATGGTAAAAATATTAGATTGGCAGCGGACTTATCCACAGAGACCTGGCAGGACAGAAAGGACTGGCATGATATATTCACAACACTAAACAAGAAAAACATGCAGCCAATAATACTATATTCAGCTAGGCTATCATTAAAAATAGAAGGAGAGATTAAAAGCTTCCAGGACAGACAAAAACTGAAAGAATTTGCAAACACCAAATCAGCTCTACAGGAAATATTGAAAGGGGTCCTCTAAGCAAACAAAGAGCCTAAAAGTAGTAGATCAGAAAGGAACAGAGACAATATACAGTAACAGTCACCTTACAGGCAATACAGTGGCACTAAATTCATATCTCTCAATAGTTACCCTGAATGTTAATGGGCTAAATGCCCCAATCAAAAGACACAGGGTATCAGAATGGATAAAAAAACAAAACCCATCTATATGTTGCCTACAAGAAACTCATTTTAAGCCTGAAGACACCTCCAGATTTAAAGTGAGGGGATGGAAAAGAAGTTACCATGCTAATGGACATCAGAAGAAAGCAGGAGTGGCAATCCTTATGTCAGATCAATTAGATTTTAAGCCAAAGGCTATAATAAGAGATGAGGAGGGACACTATATCATACTCAAAGGGTCTGTCCAACAAGAAGATCTAACAATTTTAAATATCTATGCCCCTAACATGGGAGCAGCCAACTATATAAACCAATTAATAATAAAATCAAAGAAACACATCAACAATAATACAATAATAGTAGGGGACTTTAACACTCCCCTCACTGAAATGATCTTGGACATATCATCCAAGCAAAAGATCACCAAGGAAATAAAGGCCTTAAATGACACACTGGACCAGTTGTACAGCACAGATATATTCAGAACATTTCATCCCAAAACAACAGAATACACATTCTTCTCTAGTTCACATTGAACATTCTCCAGAATAGATCACATCCTCGGTCCTAAATCAGGTCTCAACCAGTATCAAAAGATTGGGATCATTCCCTGCATATTTTCAGACCACAGTGCTCTGAAGCTAGAACTCAATCACAAGAGGAAATTTGGAAAGAACGCAAATATATGGAGCCTAAAGAGCATCCTTCTAAAGAATGAATGGGTCAACCAGGAAATTAAAGAATTGAAAAAATTCATGGAAACAAATGATAATGAAAACACAACAGTTCAAAATCTGTAAGACACAACAAAGGCAGTCCTGAGAGGAAAATACTTAGTGGTACAAGCCTTTCTCAAGAAACAAGAAAGGTCTCAAATACACAACCTAATCGTACACCTAAAGGAGCTGGAGAAAGAACAGTGAGGAAAGCCTAAACCCAGCAGAAGAGAAATAATAAAGACCAGAGCATAAATAAATGAAATAGTAACAAAAAAAAAATAGAACAAATCAATGAAACTAGGAGATGGTTCTTTGAAAGAATTAATAAGATTGATAAACCGCTGGCCAGACTTATCAAAAAGAAAAGAGAAAGGACCCAAATAAATAAAATCATGAATGAAAGAGGAGAGAGCACAACTAACAACAAAGAAATACAGAAAATTCTAAGAACATACTATGAGCAACTCTACGCCAACAAATTTGACAATCTGGAAGAAATGGATGCATTCTTAGAGATATAAACTACCACAACTGAACCAGGAAGACATAGAAAACCTGAACAGACCCATAACCAGTAAGGAGATTGAAACAGTCATCAAAAAATCTCCAAACAAACAAAAGCCCAGGACCAGATGGCTTCCCAGGGGAATTCTACCAAACATTTAAAGAAGAACTAATTCCTATTCTGAAACTGTTCCAAAAAATAGAAATGGAAGGAAAAGTTCCAAACTCATTTTATGAGGCCAGCATCACCTTGATCCCAAAACCAGACAAAGATCCCATCAAAAAAGAGAGCTATAGACCAATATCCTTGATGAACACAGATGCGAAAATTCTCACCAAAATACAAGCCAATAGGATTCAACAGTACATTAAAAGGATTATTCACCATGGCCAAGTGGGATTTATTCCAGGGCTGCAAGATTGGTTCAACATCTGCAATCAATTAATGTGATACAACACATTAATAAAAGAAAGAATAAGAACCATATGATACTCTCAATAGATGCTGAAAAAGCATTTGACAAAGTACAGCCTCCCTTCCTGATCAAAACACTTCAAAGTGTAGGGATAGAGGGCACATACTTCAATATTATCAAAGCCATCTATGAAAAACACACCAGAAATATAATTCTCAATGCAGAAAAACTGAAAGCTTTTCCACTAAGGTCAGAACACGGCAGGGATGTCCATTATCACCACTGCTATTCAACATAGTACTAGAAGTCCTAGGCTCAGCAATCAGACAACAAAAAGAAATTAAAGGCATCCAAATCAGCAAAGAAGAAGTCAAACTGTCACTCTTCGTAGAAGATATGATACTATATGTGGAAAACCCAAAAGACTCCACTCCAAAACTTCTAGAACTTGTACAGGAATTCAGTAAAGTGTCGGGATATAAAACCAATGCACAGAAATCAGTTGCATTTCTCTACACCAACAACAAGGCAGAAGAAAGAGAAATTAAGGAGTCAATCCCATTTACAATTGCACCCAAAACCATAAGATACCTAGGAATAAACCTAACCAAAGGGGCTAAGAATCTATACTTAGAAAACTATAAAGTACTCATGAAAGAAACTGAGGAAGATACAAAGAAATGGAAAAATGTTCCATGCTCCTGGATTGGAAGAACAAATATTTGAAAATATCTATGCTATCTAAAGCAATCTACATATTTAATGCAATTCCCATCAAAATCCCACCGATTTCTTTCAAAGAAAGGAAACAAATAATCCTAAAATTTATATGGAACTAGAAAAGATCTCGAATAGCCAAAGGAATATTCAAAAAGAAAGCCAAAGTTGGTGGCATCACAATTCCAGACTTCAAGCTCTATTACAAAGCTGTCATCATCAAGACAGCATGGTACTGGCACAAAAACAGACACACAGATCAATGGAACAGAATAGAGAGCCCAGAAATAGACCCTCAACTCTATGGTCAACTGATCTTTGACAAAGCAGGAAGGAATGTCCAATGGAAAAAAGACAGTCTCTTCAACAAATGGTGCTGGGAAAATTGGACGGCCACATGCAGAAAAATGAAATTTGACTATTTCCTTATACCACACACGAAAATAGACTCAAAATGGATGAAGGACCTCAATGTGAGAAAGGGATCCATCAAAATCCTTGAGGAGAACACAGGCAACAACTTCTTCAACCTCAGCTGCAGCAACTTCTTCCTAGGAACATTGCCAAAGGCAAGGGAAGCAAGGGCAAAATGAACTATTGGGATTTTATCAAGATCAAAAGCTTTTGCACAGCAGAGGAAACAGTTAACAAAACCAAAAGACAACTGACAGAATGGGAGAAGATATTTGCAAACGACATATCAGATAAAGGGCTAGTGTCCAAAATCTATAAAGAACTTAGGAAACTCAACACCCAAAGAACAAATAATCCAATCAAGAAATGGGCAGAGGACATGAACAGACATTTCTTCAAAGAAGACATCCAGATGGCCAACAGACCCATGAAAAAGTGCTACACATCACTCATCATCAGGGAAATACAAATCAAAAGCACAATGAGATATCACCTCACACCAGTCAGAATGGCTAAAATTAACAAGTCAGGAAATGACAGATTCTGGCGAGGATGTGGAGAAAGGAGAACCCTCCAACACTGTTGGTGGGAATTCAAGGTGGTACACCACTCTGGAAAACAGCATGGAGGTTCCTCAAAAAGTTGAAAATAGAACTACCCTATGACTCAGCAATCACACTACTGGGTATTTACCCTAAAGATACAAACGTAGTGATCCGAAAGGGCACGTGCACCCAGATGTTTATAGCACTAATGTCTACAATAGCCAAACTATGGAAAGAACCTAGATGTCCATCAACAGATGAGTGGATAAAGAAGAAGTGGTATATATACACAATGGAATACTATGCAGCCATCAAAAGAAATGAAATCTTGCCATTTGCGAAGAAGTGGATGGACCTAGAGGGTATCACGTTTAGTGAAATAAGTCAATCAGATAAAGAGAACTATCACATGATCTCCCTGATATGATGAAGTGGAGATGCAACATGGGGGGTTTGGGGGGTAGGAGAAGAATAAATGAAACAAGATGGGATTGGGAGGGAGACAAACCGTAAGAGAGTCTTAATCTCACAAAACAAACTGAAGGTTGCTGGGGAGGGGTGGGGTCAGGAGAAGGGGGTGGGGTTATGGATATTGGGGAGGGTATGTGTTATGGTGAGTGCTGTGAAGTGTGTAAACCTGGCGATTCACAGACCTTTACCCCTGGGGATAAAAATACATTATATGTTTGTAAAAAAGAATAATAAGTTAAAAAATTAAAAAAAAAACCAACAACCTCAATCTGACCAGGTGAGACGTAATTAAAGAGAAAATGGTGTAAGATTAAAACCTGTACTCTTTTAAAATAGTTCTTACATACTACAATGTTGCTGTGCTTTTTAGCAGCTGGGCATTATTTTCAGGTCCATTACCAATGTACATTGGTGTCAGAATAGTTTCTCTATGGATACTGTTCCATCAAGAACCCTCCTGGAGAAGGAGTGGAGGGGATTGTTCTTCTCTGTGAATGGCAACAACAACATACTCAAACAAGGCTAGAAAAAGAAACAAAACAAAAGAGTGTCCCAAAATTTTTTGCTTGGCTCGTTTTAGTGAAGATGAGACAAATGATGGTTTTCCAAACCCCTTTTCTTGACATCAGGAGATTAAGAAGAAATAAATGTATAGATTTCTAAGCACACATTTTTGCCCACCAATCACTGACCTTAATTCTAAGAGACTGGATTCATATTCACTAGACTCTGATGTCACTTCTGACTTTTCTACATCCCTATTTTCCAACACTGATGAAGGAACTAGTTTACCTGTGCCCATATCATATGTCCTTGAAGAAGCTGTCTTCTTAGGTCAGTTTATTTCCACCCTGTAGCTATCCATCACATTCCACTGTTGGTCAACCTACCACACTGTTGCCCGGGCTACAGATGAAAATGCCTCTCCCACAAATAAGAGAGGAAACAGTTTCCTTACAGGTTAATGTGGTCAATCCTCAGTCAATCACAAAAACCACTACGTGAAACAAATTACATATATAGTAACAGGAAATTTCATTAAAGAGGCAGTTAAACATTTGCTTCATTTTTCAGAGCTAGTGGATTATCTTTTGATAATAAAAAGAAATCCTTTGGTATTACAGAATCTACTTCCAAACCATAATTTTATGAAACATTAGAATTTTATTTTGGGGGCTCTGCAATAAGACGGTTGCAACTTCTACTTATATCTAAAAAACAGAACAAAACACAAAAACAAGCAGTTTCTCTCTGTGATTTTCCTAGTATTATGTAACTTAAGTCAAGAGGCATATTTTTATTATTTATAGTAAAAATAATAATCCCTATATGCCAGGGCATTACAACACATATTTTTTTCATTATCTTATTTAATCTTCATGAAAATCTTCAAAATATATGCTGTTGTGTGTTTTGGGGATAGGGAGGCAGAGATGCGGGAAAGTTAAATATCTTGCCCAAGGGTGCACAGCCTGTCACTGTTGGAAATCTGCCTAAGTCTATAGTTTCTTTCTTAGAAATCCCACTCATTCCCATTAGGGTAAAAAAAGCAATCTGGAGAAGAGGAAAGTTCTTTTTGTATAACCTGTGAATATCTGATTCATTACATTCTGCCTACTTTTCAACTGAGAGTACACACTGTACTGTTTTCAGCTCCGAGAATGTCAGTTTTGACCCAGTAGTGACACCAAATGTTATGCTGGTCTTATTTCTGCTCTTTATGCTCTGATCTACGCTTATCTGAATGAATGATTTACCTGTTCCCTCAGTTGACATAAAATCTGCTTTTATTTATTTTATTTCATTTTGTCCTACTGTAACTTGAAAACCTTTTTTAAAGGAAACACTAAAATAATTTTAAGCAACTTATAAATTCCACTACCTATGACTGTAGCTGTACTTTTCCATCATTCCCACTTACCAAGTAGGAAATGGAATTTTTTTTCCCTGTGGTTTAAATATTTTGCTTGAGACTCTCTATAAAAGAATAGCCAGATTTACCCAGAAAGAGTGCATCTATTAAAAAAGTGAAAAACCTCTCAAACTTCTTTATCAATAAAAACTTAAAAACAAGCTATTCTATTTATTTAAAGACGTAAGGGGAAAAATTAAAAATGTAATTTTAAGACTCAATTTTAGTGGAAGATTCTCTAAAGCATCTAAGAGCTTATGCAATCTCTGATGATACTGACATGAAGCACTCGGGATTACAATTTTTCTTAATTTCACTAAATTAAAAATTAAAAATTTACATCCTTTGCTTTCAATTTAAGATCTTGGTTGGAAATTTTCACTGACTCTTAAATCACAACAAGCCTTCAGTCTCTCAAACCTGCCTCTCTGCAAACAGAACAGGATAGATTTTTAAAAAATATCATTTTTTATCATTTTAAAGTTATAGAACCTTTTTTTCCTCTTTATAATACTCTAAATCTTACCAATAAGCATGATATAAGTATCTGAGTTTCATTAACTGATTTCCAGAAGCCCCAATCTTTTCTTCACACAAGAAAAAAGAAAAGAAATCTCACTTGGGTTCCTCACTGTTGAAACATGGAAGCCCCTGACTTATCCAATTTTCTTCTATTACTAGATTATAAGACAGGAAATCCTTAGAGAAATGACAGGTAATATATGGAATAAAACTTAATTTGGTTATGTTAGAAAATATCTTAAAACTCTTTCAGCTACCTCATATTCTCAGACTGAAAAGAAAATCAGACAGGTGGGTAAAAAGGCATAAACCTTAAGCCATAAGACATAAAAGCCCTAATGATCTAATGTAAAACATGGTGACCCCAGTTGATAATACTATACTGTTTTACTGAAATTTGCTAAGAGAGTAGAACTTAAATGTTCTCTATCTCTCAAACACACACATACACACAAACACACATATAAAAAATAAATAAGGTGATAAATGTGTTAATTAACTGGATTGGGGGGACAATGTTTATGTATACCAAATCAAAACGATGTTATAAATCAATTATACTTCAATAAAGTTGAAATAAAAAGTAGAAGAACTAGGAAGAAAATCAGAATTGTTATTAAAGAGTGCTGATCTCCCCTTCTACTGAAAAGTTTGTACTTTTGTTACTTTTTTCTGAAAAACAGTATAGTTTCCTCAAAAGGTAAAAACAGAACCACCCTACAACCAAGCAATTGCACTCTAAGGTATTTATCCAAAGGATACAAACATAGTGATTCAAAGGGCACATGCCTCCCCCCAACCACGTTTATAGCAGCAATGTCCACAATTAGCCAAATTATGTAAAGAGCCCAAATGTCCATCAACAGATGAATGGATAAAGAAGTTGTGGAGTGCACACACACACACACACACACACACACACACAGGAATATTACTCAGCATTCAAAAAGAATGAAATTTTGCCATTTGCAACTTTGTGGATGGAACTAGAGGGGATTATGCTAAGCTAAATAAATCAAAAGAGAAAGACAAATACCATATGATTTCATTCATATATGGAATTTAAGAAACAAGACAGATAAATATACAGGAGGGAAGGGAAAAACAAAATAAGATGAAAATTGAGAGGGAGGCAAACTATAAGAGATTCTAAACTCTAGGAAATGAACCAAGGGTTGCTTGAGAGGAGATAGGTGGGGAGATGGGCAAACTGGATGATGGGCATTAAGGAGGGCACTTGATGTAATGATCACTGGGAATTATGATGAATCACTAAATTCTACCCCTGAAACTAATAATACAGTATATGTTAACTAAATTGAATTTAAATAAAAAATTAAAATTGAAATTGAAATTAAAAAAAGAACACTATGAACACAGCTTCAATGAGTTATGCACAGAGATACTTCAAACTGGCTTAAGTACATGTTATGAATAAATAATAATTAAAATTACTTAGAAATATGGATAGTTTTATTCCAGTTTTGGGGGGGAAACAAAACAAGAAATATGCTAGCCACCAATAATTCAGTTGCCCTAAATCCAAAAAGTCAGAAAAAAGCAGTTTGAAATATTTTATTAACATAATGCTTCAGCAATCTGCCCCTTTTCTTGGAAAATACATAGGTAATTGTGTTTTGCAAGAGCCTGAATAAATTTCAAAGACTGAATGAGTCATGCACAATACAGTGTTTACTGGAACTCTATTGACTGTAACCTTTGCACTTTGTAGTGAGTTTCTGAAAATTCACCTCTCTATAAAATCAAATTAAGCCTCATTTCTTTGGTTTGAAACTGACAGATACATAGCAAAGTACATAGTAAAGTAAAAACTTCAAGTCAATAACCATTCTGCCTACAGAAATAGGATTAAATTTCCCAAGCTTTCTCTTGGGAGCAATTAACTCTTCAGCTGATATTAAATCATTATATCCTAAATATCTGGATACCTTGGTGGCTACAATAATGCTGAAAATATTTAGTGCTAATGTGTATCTGAAATTGCATATCATTTGAAGAATGATAATGCAGATAATGATATCCAGATAATAATAAAGCTTGTTTTTACTCAGCATAGACCATTGCAGAGATAGTTCTTTTGTTGTGCTTTTTAAAAAGCAGACAAAAAATATTTTAACAAGTGACTTCTAGCTATGATATAAATTTACAAGTTAAATATATATATTTAAGAATTAATTTGAATGAACAAATAAACTTCTAAGCTAACCATGCCTGTAATTTCTACTCTTAATATTAAGGAAAACAAATAGGCAACAGATTAGGATAAATAAAATAATAATGTAATAGATATTATAAATTGAATGCTTTTCTTGGGCTTGTCTCTGTGTTAAGCATTTTACATGCTTGATTGTACTCAATCTTCACAAGAAATCTGAGAGTTGCTTCATCCCCTCTTACAAATGAGGAAACGAAATTTAGAGAATTTAAGTTATTTGCCAAAGTGGTGCCACATAGTTAGAGTGAAACCTATGTCTGTCTTGTTCTAAAGACCATGTTCTTACACCACTCTTTGTTTTCCCAAATAAAAGCAAAGTGGCAGACGAGAATGAATGAGCAGTGTTCAGATCAACTTTAACAGAACTACCACGTCACTGTCAGTAAATAATTTCTTCTAGAATGGCCTCTGGATTTGAGATATTATCAGAGGCTTGGATATACTTGATTTTTAAATAAATAACTGCACCATAACTGCCTAGAATGGCTCATACCACACAAACTAGATTACCAACTACTAAAGATGAGTGGCCAAGGAATCAATGTGTACATATTTAAAATCCTGCTTTAAGAGATTTTTTAACTTACATCAAGGCTTAAAATACTCAGATGGAAAATGAAGGATTATGTCTATTAAGAATGGCAAAATGGCTAATAGAAGTTATACACAGACACACAGGCACACCCTGGCTTAGTTGTAAGACTTCCTTAAGAATAAACTTCAGCATAAGATAGATGCCTCAAAAAAGGCAGTATTATTGGTAGGTAATGTAGAAGCTCGGTTGTCAGAGTAAATTTTCCCTCACTGAAAATACATACACACACTCACATAATAGTGATGGGCATTTACACAGACCCTGGCTAAATTTCAAAATCAGATTTTTATTATCTGTCTTATTTGTGTAGAGAAAAGGGCGATGTGCTGTTCAGCAGAGATAATTGCCAGAAGCAAAGAACCAATAAACTTGATGGGGGGAAAAATGGAGAGAGGTTGGAAAGAAAGGGTACCTCATTGTTCATGACAAATTTAGAGGATAAAAAAGTTAAATCCTTTTTTCAATAGCTTTTATCAGATAGTTATAGTCTCTTTGAAAAGTAGAACTACTCATTTTTATAAAGGTTTGAGTAATAACCACGATATCACAAATTGAATAGCAAATTACTGTGACGTTTAAAACTGAATTAAGAAGTGAAGTTTGAAAAAAAAAAGTTGAACTTGGAAATAAAATAGTGTTTACCTAGATATTTTAGTTAAGCAAGTTAAGTAATGTTATAATTTTCATATCATATTTGCATGGATATACATTTACTGTATTTTTTATATAAAAAAAGGTGACAGAGTCCTGTAATAATCTATGCATTTTCAGGTATCTGTTTTCTAGCTAAAGTCCAATTATCCATCTTTGAACTTTAGAGCAGACGTTCCCATCCACGGGAGATTTTGGTTGCCCAAGTGGTTTTCGGTAATACCTGAATACATTTTTTGTTGTTACAACTCTGCAGGAAGGTGCTACTGGCATCTAGGAAGTAGAGACCATGGATATTATTAAACATTCTACAATCCACAATACACCCTCCCACAAAAAAGAATTTTCTGGTCTCAAATGTCAATAGTGTTGAGGTTGCAAAACCCTACTTTTGAGTAACATAAGATTCATCCGAGAAAGCTTATTAAAAATACATTTTCTTGGGCACTATTTCCAGCAGTTCTGGTGTCAAGGGTAGAGACAGAATTCAGGAATCATGTTATTTTCTTCAGATTACATTCCCACACTCCACCTCAGTTTCTGTTTTGAGACACACCAAACTGAGTACTCTGCTACTTCTATCAAGTCAAGTCAGTACCATTATCCAACTTTTAAAAATGGTACCATTTCACTAGGACTAGTCATGCAACTACAAATTCTAGCTGAAGTTCTTGAGTTGTATTTATAAACAGAGCTTTAGATCAGGAACAGAGGCATCACCTGGCAATTTGTTAGAATCTCAAGCCCTAGCCCAGAGCTACAGACTCACAATCTGCATTTTCATAACTCTGGCTTTTGTGAAGCTTTAAATTAAACAATCTAAAGTATTTAAATATAGTGTCTAGCATATTCAATCACATTATAAGTGGCGGTAGTGATGTTGGCGATAATGATGACAGGATGAAAGCTACAGCAAGGAGAGGCTGAAAACTAGAAAAAAAAATTACTGAAAAAAGATTCCTAAAAAGAGATAAGAACAGATATAGAGTGTATTAGTTTTCTATTTCTGTGTAACAAATTGTTACAAGCCTAGTAGCTTGAAATACCCATTATTATCCCAGTCCTATAAGAACGACGGGGTTTGGTCCTCAGGCTAAATCACAAGGCCGAAACCAAGGTATCAGCCTGGTTTGCCTGGAAGCTCAGGAAAAATACATTCCCAAGCTCGCTCTTTTCGTCAGAGTTCAGTTTCTCATGGTTCTGGGACAGAGGTCCCTGCTACTTGAAGGCTGTCAGCAAGGGGTCATTCTCAAGCTTCCAGATGCCGCTCACTTTCCTTGCCACGTGACCCGCTCTATCTTCAAGTCAGCCATAGTTCACTGAACACTTCTCATGCTTTAAATCTGACTTCTGCCAGTGGTCAGAGAAAAGACTGCTTTAAAGGACTCATGTGATCAGGCTGGGCCACCCAGGTAACTCTCCTTACTTTTTTTTTTTTTTTAAGATTTTTATTTATTTATTTGACAGAGAGAGATCACAAGTAGGCAGAGAGGCAGGCAGAGAGAGAGGGGGAAACAGGCCCCCTGCTGAGCAGAGAGTCCGATGTGGGACTCGATCCCAGGACCCTGAGATCCTGACCTGAGCTGAAGGCAGAGGCTTAAACCACTGAGCCACCCAGGCGCCCCGGTAACTCTCCTTTCTTAACATCAACTGGCTCATAAAATAACTTCATCATGCAAGTAAAACGCATATATTTACATTCCCGGGAATGACGCGGGAGGCAGGGACTTTAGGAGGACAACTTCGAATTCTGTCTGCCGCACAGAGCCACTGACGTGATGAGCCTTAAGGGGAAGGGCAATTCCTGTGGATTCAGAAACGGCAAAGAGGGAGGACGGTGTGATGGGAAATATTTAAATTAGCTGTAGAGGAGGTCTGAAGACCTGAATTTTATTTGTCAAGGGAGTGTTTAATTTGCTAAAAGTGAACGGGAAGGTTCCGGTTTCAAAACTCGAAGGCAAGTGAACCGGTTTTAAAATGGCAGCCACAGGCCCTGGCAGAGAGGTTGAAGAGAAAGAAATGAGCCCTGTTGCCGGGCGGCGCTGAGTCCAGCAGGGGATGGGGTAAGCCTCAGAACAGCAGAGATGCTCTCTACAAGCCTGGAGCAGTCCCGCACTGGAAATTTCCTGATATCCACAGGGAGACTGCGAAAGAGCTGCCCCCCGCTGCAGAGGACCTCCCGGAACTAACCTTCTCAAAAAGGGAGCCGGGTCATGTTCAGCTCAGGCAAATGCGTGGAGGGGAAATTCTCTAACTTACTGTTTCCTTTTCACATTAAAACGAATACCAAGTACAGAGGATGGCTTATACATTAAGCTGCAAGATTTAAATAAGGGAACGATTAATTAATGAATTGTTTCAGAGATTTTTATAGGCCACAGGATGACACACCATCGTGTTTCATGGGGGCTGTGAGGGAAATGCTGCAGCCGCCTGGCTCCTAGTGAAGGCTCTCTTGAGAGATTCATGATAATGACGTTCAGACACTATAGAGAGGGGAAATGATTTTATCTTCCTTTACACTTTATTAGAGGTAAGAGATGGTGAAGTATGAGACTGACAAAATCAATGAGTGACACCTCATCTGTCATATGTTTCACAGGTTCACCAGCCTTGGGAGGTCGCTCTTCGTCCTTCACACTTCTCACCCTGGTGCGCGTGGCTTCACAGCCAAGTTAGAGGGAAAGATTTATGTCTTGCCTTTGTCACCCTCCTTAATATCAGGGACTCTACATTAATGGCGTGCTGTTTCACGTTGATTTTAGGTTAATATTTGGCTTTTGTTTACTGCATAATAATTTTATAAAATGTTAAGCAGTTTACATTATATTAATGTATTCTTTTGGTGTAATTAAAAAAAAAACTCTATGCTTGAGTTCTATTAAAAAAATCTAGGTGGATTTAAAGAATGCAAGCTAATTATGGTTTCATACACAGTAATCCCTTTTATCCCCTGTGTTTAAATCTCTGCCATGATACTCTTAAAAGTGGTTTTAAGACATTTTATGTAACATCTTGAAGAAAAGACTATCGGTTGAGAATCAGTGAGGAAAAAATAGCAAGACAAAGATTCTACATGTCTGTTTCTCTTAGGATATGTTCATGAAGGTATTTACAAAAAAAAAAAAAAATACATGAAGCTGTAAATGGTGTCTCCCAAGTCATATAAAATGGGTCAAGTCACTACTTATAAGAACTGAGATTCATACCTGATTTTTTTGCTGCTTGACTTAAATCCAATTTTTTTTTTTTTGGATTTTGCTTATGTTGGCTCAAGATAATGTATTTAAAGTACAAGGAAATGAATGATTTGGCATCTATTCAGTTTCCACAGTTACTTAGATGTGATCCTAAGAAAAACAGTATATTGGAGAAAAATAAAGCTGATTATTGACAAATGTAAATGAGATAATGTTTAGTACTTTCAATAAAGTGTTCACCATATGTTAGGCATTCTGTTAAGTCCTCATTTAATTTTCTCAATTTAAAAAGATAGTTATTATTATCATCCCCATTTTCTAAAGGAGGAAACTGAGCCTCAAAAATGTTGGACTACCTTAGCATAGTCTAGCTGAAGATTTGGAATTTGTATCTAATACCTGTTTCAACTTCCCCCCCCTAAATAAAACTCGTGTCATGTCACTTCTCCATTCAAAAACCTCAATGAATTTCTCTTTTTCAACAGCATCATTATTGCTTCCTACAAGGTGGGTGGAGGTAGCTTTTGCTCTATCTCTACCACATATTTCCCAGACTCACTCAGTTCCAGTCACTCTCAAACTCCTGCTTTTCTGCTTTCGTGTTGTTGTTCTCTTTTCCGGAGTTCTCTTCCACAGATATCAGTGTGGCTTATTTCCTTATTTCTTTCAGATTTTTCCTCAAGTGTCAGCTTCAACAGGCCTTTAATCATTCTTCCCTTACCTTGCTTTGTATTTTCCCATCATACTTATTTATGCATTTACTTACTTGTTTGTTCACTGTGTGTCTCTCCTTCCTCTCTGCGCAAGAACAGGACTTTGTTTTGTTCGGTGTGATATCCCTTATGCTTGGAACAGAACCTGTCATGTAGTAGTCATTCCAATATTGTTGAATGACTATATGAATTATTAACATTTTATGCCTCAAAAGAGAAATATGCATTATGTGACTAGGTCCTGATCATCTCAAATTCAGTTCAGGGAGACTTAAGAGGGAGTTGCCAACTTGTAGTTTTGGGAGGGCTTTATAGAGCATATAAGCTTTTCAGTGACAGATTAAAGGGCTTGATTCCCTCGTTTTTTAAAAATTATTATTTTTTTTGCTTTGTTTTTATTATGTTCAATTAGCCAACATATAGCACATCATTAGTTTATGATGTAGTGTTCAACGATTCATTAGTTGTGTCTAACACCCAATGCTCATCACAACATGTGCCCTCCTTCGCTCATTGTAATATAATACAAAGGGCAGAAGTAAGACTGATACTAGGAAAATCACTCAGGTTTGGAAGAAGTGGAATAAAGAAGATGGTGAACAAATCTTTCTGAGTTGACTAGAGAGGAAAAGAGGGAAAGAAGGAGGAAATGAGGAATGTAGGGTCACTTAGAGCAGCTTGCGATAGATGACCAAGAAGAGAAAGGGAGAAGAGTCAGCCCATGATTTAAATGCTAGCAGCACCTACAGGTGGTCTAAGTAGAAAATGCTGTGATGCCGTGGGAGGCAGATGAGAAAGTGCCCTGGCAACATGGCTAACAATTTCCTGGAAGGAGTGAAGGGTTAGGCTACATTTCTGGCAAGAAGAGTCTGCTAGATAGACCATGGACCTGAAATGGCATGGGAGGAAGAGGAGAAAAAAAGCAAACTAGCAATTTGTTTAGACCCTACTACAAGTCAGACATTTTTCTCAACCCTTGCATACATTGTCTTTGAATTACTACAAACACCCTAAGATGATATAATTACATAATTTCTATAAATAAGGAAAGTATGGTTCAAAGAACAATAAATAACTTGCACAAAGTTGCTAAGATAATAAGTTTAGAACCTGTGTTCAAATCCAGATCTGCCACCTTCTGGCATCCATTCCTTCTTATTTCCCCTCATTCAATATTTTGTTATTACTTAGGTAATTGGGACTTACCAATGTAACCTATGGTAAAAGAAGAAAATTCTAAAAATGTGCATCCAAAAAAAGCTCAAATATTCCAATAGTGTTTAGTTTTTATTCAAGTGTTTAATGCACTTTGTTTTGTGTAATACTTGATTATTTTCATATCTTCTTCCTTACTAGACTATCCATTCATAGGAGGATTTTGTCATGTATTTCCATATCTCCAAAACTTATTTGCAGAAGATATTCAGATTATTTTCTGTTAAAATTATATAAGTCAGACAATATATGGAAATATGGACAAATCTTGCCAAAGTCATCACCACTGTAGAGGGATTAGTCTTGGTCGTATGATTGAGAATATCTAAAAAAATCTGAATTTAAGGTGAATATCTTCTATTAACATGTAGCTAAATAACTAGTTCTGAGAGTATAGAACAATCTGTGGCAATGTCTCTGCCCTAAAGATCCATTGCTGTTGTGTTTTCTTCACCAACTCTTTCACTCTAACCTCTTTTGCTTGTTAATTCAAACTCTTTGTTAAGGAAGTCATTTGTAATTCATATTTAAAGAGAAAATACACAGACTTTCAATCTCTGCGATTCAAGTCAGAGGGTTTTATGATTATCTGCATCTGGGTCAAGACACTGCCTTCTCAGAAGCTTTGGTCAATGAATTATGTCTAAGTTGTATGCTAATCTCCATGATGATAAGGTTGTGCCTTCTCTGAAGATGAATGGGTATTTCAAAAGGTAGCTCTAAGTTGGAATTTACTGAGAATATAAACTCCACAAAAAGTGATTTTCTTTTGATATTGATAGACCATTTCACTCATTCTTTTTTTATGAAGAATAGATGTATCCATAAATTAAAAACATAGCATGAAGTTATATATCTATTTTCTCTCTGATCTCTGCATTACATTATTTTAAAGTCTTTTATGGCTTTTGTGAATGTTTCGGGTTATGCTTCATACTTCTATTGTAACATTAAATATTCACAGGGGAAAAATGATATGGGTTATTTACAATTGATTCTTATAAAAATTATTTTCTTAATACCATAGTAATAAATACAGAAAAACCAAGAACTTGGAATCAGCAGAGACCATCAATTTTATTTGGAATTTATCTGTTTGTTTTATTTGGCAGATTTGTATTTTCATTTTCTGAAAAATGTTCAGGTTACAACAGGTAATATTATTCAAGCAAGTGATGTTACTTTTACTTACTGCTTTCCTCCTTCATATTTTATATTGTTTTTCTGTCATTTTTACTGAGGCATAATTTATATACAATAAAATTAACCAACTTAAAATGTTCAATGTGATCAGTTTTGACAAACGTACATGGTTGAGCTACTGACTACCACAGTAATAATTCAGGAAATTTACATCAGCTCAAAAAGTTTCCTACTATCTGTTCGCAGTCACCCAATTTAGTGGGTATTGACAACCACTGAGCTGCTTTTTATCACCATAGTTTTGCCTTTTCGAGAATGTATTATCAAGAATGTATTATCAGTAGAATTATAAAGTGTGTACTCTTGTGTGTCTGGCTTCTTTCACTTAGCATAGTGTTTGTGAGGCTCATCTGTGTTGCTGCATACTTCAGTTCATACCTTTTTATTTTGGTAATCAGGATTCCACATGACTATACCATAATTTGCTTATCTGCTTACCAGTTGATGAACATTTACATTGTTTCAGAATTTGGATGTTGTAAATAAAGCTGTCACAAATATTTCAATACGTGTTTTATGGGCACACATTTTTTAAATTAACATATAATGTGTTATTTGCCCCAGGGGTACAGGTCTGTGAATTGTCAGGCTTACACACTTCACAGCACTCACCATAGCACATACCCTCCCCAATGTCCATAACCCAACCACCCTCTCCTTACCCCTCTCCCCACGGCAACCCTCAGTTTGTTTTGTGAGATTAAGACTCTCTTATGGTTTGTCTCCCTACCAATTCCATCTTGTTTCATTTTTTCCTTCCCTACCCCCCAAATCCCCCATGTTGCCTCTCAAATTCCTCACATCACAGAGATCATGATAATTGTCTTTTTCTGATTAACTGATTTCGCTCAACATAATACCCTCTAGTTGCATCCACATCATTGCAAATGGCAAGATTTCATTTCTTTTTATGGCTTCATAGTATTCTATTGTATATATATATACCACATCTTCTTTATCCACTCATTTGTTGATGGACATCTAGGTTCTTTCCATAGTTTGGCTATTGTGGACATTGCTGCTATACACGTTCAGGTGCACATGCCCCTTCGGATCAGTACATTTGTATATTTTGGGTAAATAACCAATAGTGCTACTGCTGGGTCATAGGGGAGCTCCATTTTCAACTTTTTGAGGAACCTCCATGTTGTTTTCCAGAGTGGTTGTACCAGCTTGCATTCCCACCAACAGTGTAGGAGGGTTCCCCTTTCTCTGCATCCTTGCCAGAATCTGTCATTTCCTGACTTGTTAATTTTAGCCATTCTGGCTTGTGTGAGGTGGTATCTCATGTGGTTTTGATTTGTATTTCCCTGATGCTGAATGATGTGGAGCATTTTTTCATGTGTCTGCTGGCCATCTGGTTGTCTTCTTTGCAGAAATGTCTGTTCATGTCCTCTGCCCATTTCTTGATAGGATTATTTGTTGTTTGGGTGTTGAGTTTGATAAGTTCTTTATAGATTTTGGATACTAGTCCTTTATCTGATACATCATTTGTGAATATCTTCTCTCATTCTGTCAGTTGTCTTTTGGTTTTGTTGACTGTTTCCTTTGCTGTGCAAAAGCTTTGGAACTTGATGAAGTCCCAATAGTAAATTTTTATGGGCACACATTTTTAATTCACTTGAGTAACTACCTAAGTCTAGAGTCGCTGGGTTGGAAGGTAAATACAGGTTTAACTTTATAAGAAACTACCAAACTATAGCGTCTCATGTTCACTAACCCTTGGCATTCTCGGTCTTTTAAATATTAGCCATTCTAGTGGGTATGCAACTATCTATTTGTTTAAATTTGTATTGCTCTAATGAATAATGATGCTGAGTGTCTTCTTCTCATATACATATTTACCATTTTAATATTTTCGTGGGTGAAGTGCTGCTCAAATCTTTTGTCTATGTGTGGGGACTATTCGTCCTCATACATCATCTATTTTGAATGTATGCAGTAATTTAAAAAAAAAAAGCAGTATGAATTTGGGTTTCCAAAAAGTGGCTTTTACTTGCCAGCTGCCCCTTCAGATCTTTGACCCAAGCAACAGGATCTGGTGGCTGAATTCCCAAGGCCTAGGGATTCACTCTTGAGTACATCTTTGAGAATTATAGTCTTGAATAGATAAAATATTGGGCTTTTTCACAGAGCTCTTGAACTGCACATCTTACTCTCTCCTTAAACCTAAAGTATTTGTAAAAAAACACCAGAGAGATCATTTTCTTCTCTCTTTTTTTTCTTTTTTATGCCATGTCACACCTGGGACTTAGGAGTGCTTTCCATTCAAAATTCTGTTTATTAATTTACTGAGAATACTTCAGTGGCTCATTAGTCTATCCCTAATAGTTTTGTATACTTGATATGGGCACAGTTCTGAATACAGTATGTTGATACTTTCTTATAAATTAAGTTGGAAAATAAATACTGTCCAGAAGTAAGAATAGGACAATCAAGTCAACAACCAAAAGACATTTTTTTGAGAATCTAACTCAGTGAGAAGTCTAAAAAGCCAGACTGCCAAAAAACTGATAGTTTCTTTTCAACAGTTGATCTCAGAAACCTGACTTCTTGCTACAATGAAACATTGCTAATTCTGTTAATTCAATACCTCAAACCAAAGATTATAAACGTAGGAATATTCTTAATAGTATGTATATGTAAGAACGAAGCATGGTTTAAAAAAATAAAGTAGGAATATTCTTAATAGTATGTATATGTAAGAACGAAGCATGGTTTAAAAAAAAAAACACAAAACATTTTTAGTGTAATTAAGCTACAAACCCAGCATTTACTTCATAACATTTAAACAACACTGGATCCACTCTACTAATGACAATCTTTTCAAAGGTATTATTTTTCTGAAATGTTCTGTTGGCTTCTTAAAAAGAACTGGAAAGTTGCTTTTTTTCTCTGCACCCTGAAACAATGGTTTCCCCACTTTACCAATCAGCTTTGTGGCCATTTTGCTCTGAATGGGAAAAGGTCAGACTAGAGAAAAGGTCAGACTAGAGAAAATGCCAAATTTTCTGGACATTATAGCATGCAAGTAGATCAGTCTGCTTCTCCCTGTCCGATTCCCTTTGCCAGCAGTATTTCACTCTTATTCACAAATAAAGAGACACATTATTAGATTCTAAGTACCAGTTTGCAAACAAACTTCTCTACATTTCAAATATTTAGATGTACTTAAACCAAAATTTACTCCTAATAATGGGTCCTGAAGGAATTATTGAATTATGAGCCCTGAAGGAATTATTTCAGAATCTGTCCTATGCTCATAATCTTTGTTCATACATACAGAATATAGGAGGAGTGCTCTACAATGTTTGCTTTTGTCTTCTTAGGATGCAGAAGGAAAAATAGCTACAATAGAAGATACATGAGTCATGAATTTTGTCTAGGCATCTAGAATCTGATTAACACATATTAGACACGCAAAAAGTGTCTACTTTTTTGCTGAAGAGTGTCTTAGTGTTTTGATCTTGCCTCTCCCAGGACTTACAAGTTTTTAGTGCTTAGTCCAAAAGAGGAAGAGATATTATAGAGGTTCTGAAAATTTTCCTCCACTGAAATATGACTCTCTGAAAGTTGAACCAACTATAAACTGCTAGTGTGAGCAGAATAGTGAAAAAGTTAGCTGGTCAGATTATGGAGTCAGAGGTACTGCATTGATAAAGTTTGAAATTTGCCATTGATTCCCTGGGAAAACGATTTATCCTTTTTTATACTTCATTTCTCATCATAAAAGAAAGATTTTAACATACTTAGCTTTAAATAACTGGCAAAGTTTCAGAATGGACTAATGGATGCCTATATAATTCACCTACTAGGAGGCACTCACTTCACTCTCTAAAAGATTCTTTCTGTAACAAGATCCAGTCATTGAAGAGTTGACTTGGGTATTTGGCCGTAATCTTTCTCACGCAGTGAAGAGAGTGAGTGTTCTACAGAATTTTTTTTTGTTGTTGTTCTTAAGATGTGTTTCATTATTGAAAAATTTTATCAGTGAGTTTAGGCAAAAATGGTATTTTCAATTTTGTTCAGTCAATGGGGTTGTAATCAAATCTCCATGATACAAGCATGGTCTTAGTGATACTTTTTTGTGCCTAAAACTTACTGACATTATTTTTGTCCAAAGTTTGGCAAGGAGGAACCTATGGTTTTGTAAAGTTTAAGGCAGGGGTGTCTGGGGGCTCAGTCAGTTAAGCATCTGCCTTTAGCTTAGGTAATGATCTTGGGATCCTGATATGAAGCCCTGTATCAGTAGGGGTCTTCTTCCTCTTGCTCTCTGCCTCTCTCCCTACTTGTTTTTTTCCTTTCTCAAATGAATAAATAAAATCTGTAAAAAAAATAATAAAATTGAAGGCAAGCCCCCAGAATTCCAAACGCACATCTTTAGAAAGTGAATTGCACAACCCCAAGAAAGGGAAACTTCTCTAATATGATCATGACATTAAACAAGAAAGACATTCTTAGAGCCCATCAGGGAAGGCTGTCAAACTAACTCACCAATGAAATCATTCTTTGCCAGGGCAGGAATCCTTATTATGTTGCCCACTGGGACATATTATATTTCATTTCCCCCTTTTCTTTTTTTTCTAAAGTGGAAGTTAAAAATTTATGTTATTCCTTTTAAAACTTCCATCATTAGGGGCGCTGGGGTGGCTCAGTGGGTTAAAGCCTCTGCCTTCGGCTCAGGTCGTGATCCCAGGGTCCTGGGATGGAGCCCCACATTGGATTCTCTGCTCAGCAGGGAGCCTGCTTCCTCCTCTCTCTCTGCCTGCCTCTCTGTCTACTTGTGATCTCTGTCAAATAAATAAATAAAATCTTTAAAAAAAATAAAACTTCCATCATTATAATCTGGATGTCATTACCCATATTTTCAATATTAGACACAGATTCTCTGCTCATGAGAAGACACTCTGGAGCTATATCATTTAGGAAGGCTCACGATCTAGCAGTCCTGAACTTGAAGGTGAAGGCAGTAAGAGAAAAGAATTTCCATTAGAAGGGAGTTGGCGTAAATTGGAAGGGGAGGTGAATCATGAGAGACTATGGACTCTGAAAAACAATCTGAGGGGATTGAAGTGGCGGGGGTGTGGGAGGTTGGGGTACCAGGTGGTGGGTATTATAGAGGGCACGGATTGCATGGAGCACTGGGTGTGGTGAAAAAATAATGAATACTGTTTTTCTGAAAATAAATTGAAAAAATTAAAAAAAAAAAAAAGAAAGAAAGTGAGATATTGAGGTGCCCAGGTGGCTCAGTGGGTTAAGCCTCTGCCTTCAGCTCAGGTCATGATCTCAGGGTCCTGGGACTGAGTCTTGAGTTGGGCTTCCTGCTCCGTGAGGATCCTGCTTCTCTGTCTCTCTGACTGCCTCTCTGCCTACTTGTGATCTCTGTCTGTCAAATAAATAAATAAATAAATAAAATCTTCTTTTAAAAAGTGAGATATTATGGTTTTGATTTTATAAGAATACTTACGTGAATGGAACATTTAAGAATACCATGTTTGGAAAGTGTGCATGGATATGGGGCTGTCAATGAGTGGATCATTATTTCTGATTTCTAAGCACACCTCCTTTCCTCTGATAACAGAAGTATTCCTTTTGTGGGAAAATCATTGTATGTCATTTTGGAAGGGCTCTCTGCATATTCCTACAGCAGTGTCCATGGGACCCAGGGCTGGCCAGTATGAATGCCGCCCCTCACGCTTCCCTGGCCACAGTGCTTGCTTAAGAAAATGGATGTGATTGAAGCAAGGTACATCAGGCTCCTCCTTGGTAATTTTCTGCCAGAACCCTAGGAGAACATACCCTTTTACTGCTGGGATCCATATGGTGATAGGATATGAATTTTGACTGGTATGGTATTTTGACATAAGGAAAAGTTAACTTCAAAGAAGTGAAGAGTCTTGACCTAGATTCTGTCAGGCTGGGAGCCAGATATAACTTTGGACTTTTCTGCATGTGAGAACTACTTAAGGGGTGAGAGAGGGAGCTTTTAGCATGATTCATCTTGAATCACTTGGAGTTCTGTCAGTTGGAACCAAAGGCATTATGACTAATATGATGGGGAGGGCAGGTGAGATAAGAAAACCAGTGACCAAGGAGTTCAGGTGAAAAGTGGGATTGAAGTTGGCAAGTGATCCATGTCTGTTAAATCAGTAGGGAAGGGAAATACTAAGTAGGAGTTGTGTTGAGTATAATTAATTATCACAGGTCCTCTTACAAATGTTCAAGTTTTTCTACAGTAGGAGTAAATGAGAAAAAAATACAAAGAAGAAGAGATAATAGAAAAAAGAAAACATTTCCTGTAACAGGGCCAAAGACAAAATTACTCCAAATTTGGAGTAGTTTTATATGATTCATACCTACTTATGGTGGAACCAAGCCAAAGACTGCCTTTTCAGAGGCAAGATATTCATATTATCATTAATCTGAGGAAACTCTGTGGCATTTCAGAATGTTTTCTTCAGTTCTTACACAGGCAAAATGAGAT